>NW_023459029.1:0-60095 GCF_013731165.1 Rhagoletis pomonella
GCCTACCTGCACGATTCAGTCTAGAAATATTGTTGGACTATGCTCCGTAGGTGCATTGAAAAATGCCTGTAAAGGAACATTATAAACCGTATAAATTTATAATTGTGTAAACTTTAATCAACTGTCAAAATTTGTATGGAAACTAGTTTACAAATTTCTGATAAATTTTTCCAACGATGTCACTCAATAATCTTGATAAACTAAAGGCAAGGCAACTCTGTCACAAGTATAAACGAAAAGAGGACGTTAGTTCAATACAGCTCTTAAATTTTTAAAAATATCTGCTTGATAAAATTATCAGTTTAGATGAATAAACAATATTAATTTAAATATAAGCATGGGATTTAAATTTGAAATGTAGAAAATTACCTTTGACACACTTTAAGACATGATGATTGAAATAATTTGAAATTACTTTAGGTGGAAATTTAAACGAAGTATAAAATTTAACAAATCATTAAGCGGAACTTACAAGGACGCGAATATATAAATAAATAAATGGTGGTCAACATTTTTTTAAACTTAGAGAAGATACCATTTTTGGGCCGTAACCAAACTACGCCTAATCGTTGGTATTCATACATGGTAGTAAAATTCCCATAGGATTTTTTTTTTTGTTTTAACTCCCAAAACCCATACCTGCGTTCGACCCTGGTAAGAGCTATCCTTGCTCCGCCGACGGTTCTGGCATTTATTCCAATGATCCGCAGCTGCGTACTGCGGCGATTCAGATTTACGGCCCAATATGGATGGAGTTGAAGGTTTTCCTTAACGTCAGTTGGTTCATGAAAGTATCCAGCCTAGTTCATCAACGGCTACCCAACTGACCAAATCAAAATGCCGATTTCTTTCTGCCTAGGAACAATTAGTCGGTATTCAAATTTTGTCAGTACATTATTTTTAGGTCAGAAACAGAGTGGAAACTAAGCCGAAGAAGACGATGACGATGAAGACGAATCTCGCACCATGATAACATTCGCACAAATGCATTTCTTTACCACTGCACTTTTTTTTGATCTTCAGCTTGCACTCTATTTTTACCCTGAGATTAATTATTTTTGACGCGCTCACAACACTGTGCGACGCTAAAGCTAAACACAAAACAACATAACTTTGACGGCGAACAAGGTTGCAAACACCCCCAGTGCAAATAATAACAAAGATGCCATACGATTTTTTCCAAAGGCGGTAGAGCGCTAGCAGTGGGAAGGGTGTTTGTGTACGCGACAAAAGGCAAGGAAGCGCCGAAGAAACAACATAAAGGCGGATGAAATGTGAGGGAATCCTAGACTTTCACTTCCTAGCTGCATATGTATGTTTGTATATACGTATGTATGTATGTATGTATGTACCGGCACAGGGGTAAAGTCAATGAACGACGCTTGCGGGGGGTGGCATGCGCGCATATCGCACTTCTACTTCTACTTCTGAACAAGCGAGCAGCACGAAGCCAAGAAAGGACATAAGTACAAAGCGTGTCACAGCATAGAAAAAGGAAAAGAAAGTAAGGAGTCAAGAAACTGCAAATGCAGCTTCTTTACTTACCAACAACAACAAGGTAATGTACATATCAATTTTATCTTATGAGATTTTTTTCTTTTTGCTTCAGCAACCAGACGTTTCGTCAGCATGTAAAGCGGATAAGGGTGAAAGGAAGCGCGTAGTGCTGGTATTGGCAGCATTAAAATCGCATAACAGCTGAACGCATGGCTGCTGATCACACGCTGCTCATTCATTCAATCATACAAATACGGCAAATCTGCCACCGGCGCTAATTCTCACCCACACCGCCTTATCGCCTCGCCATATGTACATTATGGATGGAAATGAGTAATCTAAATAACTCAATTCAAACTGCTCGAACTGCTAGATACTCACATGCGTTGGAAATTTAAAATTAATTAAAAAAATAATAATAATAATAAAAGCCGTTCGCATTCGACTTGAAATTTTCCTGCCGCATAACTCCTCCTTCTACACTTTTCAAAAATAAAAACAAAAACCCCAACCACTACGATGACTGATAAAAGGAATTCCCATGAAGAATTCACATAATCTTGTTAGTGCTTTAAATCAACACGGTAATGAGACATATTAAACGACACGCTTCGCCCCCCAACCACAACCACAACCAGAACCATAGCCACACCCTCACCTCCAACAACCGATCGACCAAAGGTAGTAGCCCCGCACAACTAGATATGCGGCCATTCATCATCAGCGGACTGACTACCACCATTTTCAAACAAACAACCGCCACCGTGGCAATGAGTCCTCACTTTCTTCTCTTCCACAATATGTATGTAGATATGTATACTGCTCATCCGGCCAAGGCACACTCACACCATACATACATCGCTCATTCACAATTCAACCACCATTACGTTTTTATGCGTAGGCATTGGCATTGAGACGCTGTGATTGTAGCAGAAATTAATAATAAAAGTTAAAGTACAAAATTTTTGACAATATCGAAAGGAACAAAGCAGAGGGAAAGAGTGTATGTGTGTATGTAGGTAAATAAATGTTGTGAAAGGGAATAAGTTGCCAGGGGGCACTCGAAGTGGCATGACAAAAGGAAAATTAATGAAGAATTTGTAAGTATTAGAGGTCTGCATAAGTTGCTTCAAATTGTCAGTCTCGCAAAGAGTACAGTGGGCGCTGTGGTGTAGTGGTTAGCAGTGCGCGCTCCCACTCCACCGGGTCTGGTTTCAAGTCCTGACCAAAGCAGCATCGAAAAAAAAATATAGAAAAATGGTTTTTTCTTAACAGCTATACCCCCTCGGCAGGCAATGGCAAACATCCGACTGTGTTTCTACCGCGAAAAACAGCTTCTCATAAAAATACAATCGCCGGGAGTCGGCGTAAAACTGTGGGTCTCTCCCCTTTGTTTAACAACATCAAGGCGCACGCCACAAATCGGAGGAGAAGCTCGGCCAGACACTAACATATTATGTATGAGACAATCTGTCTCAGTTCAAAAAGTTTACTAATATCCTCTCTCTATGTAAGGCGTCCGTACTTTATTTCAAAGATTTGTGGTGTTTTTAATTTTTCAAAAACCATAGATAAATAAAACACATAGAAGTTAGAAAGTTCATCATTCAAAGAGAGTGCATATTCACTACTTTGATTCATGAATGAGTTTAATCCCACATAACGCAGAAACTGCCATACCTAAACAAAAGCGTTGGGCGGAGCGGTTTCTGACGCCTAGCGTTAGCGCCGAAGTGCCATACCTAAACAAAAGCGTCAACGCTACGTCAAATGCAGAAATAACACCAACAAAAAGCATAGGTTTGTTTGTGTGTAACACGAAAATTACAGTTTCGCCGTTTTCTGCAGCCAACTTCAATACCTTACGTCCTGTCAAAATCGGTTTTTCCAACCGCTCAGCATTGACGCCGCATGGGCATGAGAATTTTTTAACAGCCAGACAACGCTGACGCTTTTGTTTAGGTATGGCAGAAAGCTATGTGAACCGATCTCGATAACTCTTTTTTATCGGAAAGGTGGTACGTCAAGGGTGGTCCTTCCCATACTAATTTGGTTCCCTTGCAAACACTGGATCAAGAAAAAATTAAAGGTACTAAGTTAAGAAATCGGTTATATTCTTTGTTTAAAAATTACAGGTTTTTTGGTTGATTTGCCCTTTTTCAAGAGGCCTTAATTTTCAATATTAGGTAATGAAACTAATCGTGATTTCGTTTCTTCCAAAAAATGTTGCCCTTCCACGGTGCGAAATGTGTTTAATGTTACACTCAACCCAGTAAAAGGGCATGTTCTTTTCCCCTTGCCCTTTTATAGCTCACGCAGTTCATATTTTCGTTTTAACCAACCATCTGATTTTCAGACCAGACAAAGCTTCCAAGGGCAGAGAATGTCTTTATTTTAGAATTGAGCCTGAAAGGAAAAAGAGGCAATTAAAAGGCGACATTTTTTTGGTAGAAACGAAAACGCCATAAGCCCGTTTCAGCCTAAAAGGCCCTAAACACACATTGATTTATCTGATTTTCAGTTGGCGCTAGTAGTAAATAGGCCGTGTGTAGGCAAGTTGGCAAACCTGCGTCAAGTTGTTCGTCAAGTTCAAAAACTCTAACTCGGTTGGACTCGTGTCCAACCGGTTGGCGCATTTGTAGAGAATTTCGTTAAGTAAATTGGTCAACTGGCCTTTTATTAGAGGAACATAATTACTTCGCTCGGAAAAATTAGTATTTTTAAATGTTTAAATTTTTGCTATAAAGTCGAGCTCAAAAAAACAGACAAATACTTATTAATTTATTAACATTTCGCTACAACGAAACTCATATCAGCATCAGTATTCAAAGCCAAACTTATTCCATTAATTTTTAATATACACAATTCATTAGGCATTTCGAACGGACACTTGCAGACCTCTGGTATGTATGGATGTGTATTTGTACATCAGTAGGTAGAATATGTGTATTGAGAGGGGCCCGCATTCTACAGACTAACTAAAGCCGGCAGCAACAAATCGTTGACATTTTTATGCGTTTCTACTAAGTCAAAGCAAACCCGCATGACTAAAAGCGCTTAACCCTTCTACATACATACGTACATATGCATATATGTATATGTACATGTACGCACATATTTATGTAGCTTGATTATGTAGAATAATTTGAAAATGAATTTGAAATGGTGGAATACAAAAAAAAAATATAAACTTAAACAAAGAGGTAAGGGAATTGTTATTTCAACTGTTCCGGGCAGCAATATTTTTATTTTGAAGATTTTTGATTTGACATCATTGTAAAATCCTTATTTTAAAACTTTTATTTTTAAGCAAGTAAGGCAGTAAATAGAGAATATTAATCGTAAAGTTACAGAAACGAGACACTGATCGCAGCCAGCTCAACGTATACTACAATAGTTTTTTTTTAAGGAGCAAACTTATCGATGGAAAACAAAAGCTTTCGGAGAAGGTACTATAAAACTGTATTGCGGTTAAAAATGTATTGTTGTTGTTGCGTAAGAATTCTTTAGCTTTATCAAAAAATTATCCAGATCTCTTTTAACATGACAATTATCACTTCGCTTTTACTTTCACTGATACACAAATGGACAAATTTTGAAAAATAATTGTTTGAAACTTTACTCTCACAAGGACTACTTCACAGTGATCTCGAAAATGAAATCGTTTATGTACCGATTACCAATTGTAAAAACCCCGGGTTTAGCTTTTAGTACCGGATATCAAATTAAAAAAAAAAGAATCAATATTTTGAGTAAAGTTTCTCTTTACATATGTAATTATTAAAATATTGCACAGAATCCATTTTGTAAAAAAAACTTTGTAATATGGGAAGTGGGCGTGTTATTAACCAACCATATTATGCATAAGAGTTGATGCATACACCTTATCAGCTCCTCGCCGCCGTACTTGAATAGCTCTCGGCTGGCAGGCCCTCAGCTCCAGAGGCTTTGTTGTATTTCAGCCGCATAATCGCTATTCGTACCTCGTCATAGTCAGGCAGTGGGACATCGGGTTCGACTTCTCCACTACTTTCAGCGTTGCTGTCATTCAATAAGGTGGAAAAGTGTTCCCACTATAATTTAAGTACGTTCTGGACATCGGTCTCTAGGTCGCGATGGTTGTTCTTACAGGAGTTCGCCCTAGTCTTGATACCTTCCGTAAGTCGCCTACTACGTGGTATAATTTTCTGGCGTTTTTCCTGACGGCCTTCGCACTTACGTATTTCGACCTCTCTCTTCAGATTCGTGACATTCCTCATCGTACCTGTTGTTCTTTCGAGCTCGCTGAAATTCGACTACTTCTACGGTGACGGTACTTAATGAACGCGAAATGTGGTTCCACTGCTCGCGTATGTCGGTTCGTTGAAGAGTACTCTCAGAGAAAGTCGTTTTCCGCTACGCAAAACGAAAAGATAGCCAACTCCCTCGCATCTTTTTGTGCCCGTTGACACTCAGCCGGTTTAAATTTTATTTTATTTCGCTCCATTTCAGGCCTTCGTGCAGAAACATAAAATTTAACTACATTGCTGATATTTTTAAAGCTAAGCATATAAAATCCACATCAATTTTCACAAATAGGCAAACAATGTAAAATTATTTCCTTGGCGTTGATTGTGACATACCTTTTGCGCCTTGCCCTTTGCTGGCAAGGTTCTAATAAATGTCACACAAAGCCACAAAGTTTTTTTTTAGGTTAGGTTATGTTATTCTGGCTGACTGGCTGGCCGCCCCACATAGACCAATAGGTCCCTGTGATGCCAAATGGAGATAGAGGTTTAGTTAACTACTAGTATCGACCACCTCCCTCTTTCATACACTTTCACTTTGTTTGTGGCGCATTTTAGGTCCATGAGCACCTCTTGATCGTCCACGTCACTAATAGTATTAGGTGGAGTGATATCTTTTCCGTTAAATAATTCATAGGAGCAGTAGGGAGAAGTCGCTTTGTATGGGAATTCGTTATTATTGGCGTATTAATATATAGATGGTGAAACCAAAGCAGCATACATACGCTTATACGGAAATTGGAATAACTCGGCTCTGGAGCCATCTATTGGGTTCATTTGCAGGTGTATTTCTCTTGCTGTTAGTAATATGTATTTTGAATTTGCTCTGACGGATTTCACTGCGGCAACTATACGGCTGTTCACTTACCGCTGACCGCTTTACCGTCGTCCGCTGCAATTCTGGATAGAGCTATATATGCCACGGAATAGAGCTTTTAATCCATTTCAACAAATAAATAATTGAAAACATAATATTATTAATCATATTATGATTTAGTACTACGGCGCAATAAGCGAATGAAGAATAAAACAGCTTTCTCGCTTTATTTTCTGTCATTCGGTCATCGTACAGTTCCATAAGTAGCGTAACTCTTCTTATTACCGTTTTTTCAGACTGCAGGTACCCAGCCAGTGAAAAAGTCCGAAAATAAATCCGAAAAAGGAACAAAAAGGGGATGAAGTGCGGATTTTTGTCCGTTTTTCGAACGTTTCGAACGTTTTCCGGTTACGAAAATGAATGATAACTGTAGTCATTTTCTATTCGTTTCCGGATACGGAAAATAGTACTAGACTACACTGTCGGCAAAATTTGCGCGTCTCTGCTGGCTGGGTATGTGTTTGGCAGGCTGTAGGTGTGTTTTTGGTTCAGTGCGTTAGTGTATTTTGAATAAATTGTAATAGAAATGTAAGAAATTGCCCAAAAAACTGGTGATCTCAGTTTTAGGCTTTTTTTGGAAATCAGCTTACAGTATTTTTACTTAGGAAACTGTACTTGTGGCATTTTTAAGGCAAGATCATAATGCCTCCCTCCGCAATACATCGCTGACTTCGCAATGAAAACTGATTCAAATGATTTCAATTTTTGTTTTTTTTTAAGTAAATTCAGCACCATTAATTGAGTGGGTGGAGATTAACGGTACTTTTTAACGACTAGAAACTTACACTTTATCACACTAAAATTTATCGAGCTAAAGAACTTGCCATCTGAATAAAAAGCTTAAACCTCAGATGAATTTTTTTTTTTTTTAATTTGGTTAACTTTTGTTAACTTTGTGTAATCTCTGAAACTTTTATTTAGGTATGTATGTATGTGTATTCTATCATGGATCGAACTATATTTTAAATGAAAATATTAAAAATAAATAAACAAAAGTTGCTAAAAATATCAACCCTATTATTTTAACGAAAAGTGTATACATATGTATGCACATTAGACCGATCGCGAAAAATGCATTTACATAAAGCCAAACCATTTTAAACTTCTTAAAATTTGGTTTTCAGCAGGTTGTAAAATCAGCTAAATCGGTGTTTTTTTTCATATCTGCTCCATAACATTCCACAATTGTGCAAATAATTTACCGCCGGAAAAGTTTTAAAAATGTGTAAACAATGTCGTCAATACATTTCTGGGGACTTTTGACAAAACAACTTAATTGACCTTAGCAGGTTTCACTTTAAGCACATTTACTTTCATGAGTTAATTAAATATTTTAAATCGAATTTTAAGATGATTTTTTCTTCGACTATATTGAGCGCGTAGAAAGAATAGTAGACATACTCTAATTTTTCTTACGAAAGGTAATTATGATGAAATATTGTTTGTATATATAAATGTAAAATATGAGGAGATTGGATCACTATAATGTCTATAACTTGCGAAAAATATGGCCCAATCATTAAATGTGATCGAATTTTTAATTAATTCAAGCTTTCAGTTTTCCGCTCTCAGAAATACAAAGGATATACGCGTACTTAAAAATTGCATAGGTATAAATATTCTCAATACTTCCAATTTTTGGGGTGATTTTTGCATAGTTCGAAAAAACTTGATATTTCTTCGCTGTGATGTATTTAAGAAGGTGAAAATGTGGATTCATTTTTTTGCCTATTCAACTTCCAAATCCTTTGAATAGCTGATGCTTTGACACTCTACCAGATTTTACCAGCAAAAATTCTTCGGGTAAAATCGTGCAACTTTTGACAAAGAGAGGACCGATTTTACTCGCCAATTTTTTCTCTACTTTACCAGAGAACCGAGTGTACGGGAACGCTTTCTGGTAAATTCCTGTAAATTCTTGCAACTTTTTGCGAGTTAGGGAACGCAACTAATATTAGAAAAAACTTGCAAAATTGAAAATACTTTATATGGAAAAAATGCAAAACACCTTTAACAAAAACAAAAAATTCTCAAAAATCAATGCGATTTCTGACTAATTTCCGAACCTGCATTTTTTATACTATAATTTAGTGGGCTACAAAACTGCATACTCAAGAAAAATCTGTTGAAAAAGTTGAAAATTTGCATGAAAGATTATTGAATTTTCGCGAGTTTCGTACAAAGTTTAGAAATTATTTTTTTGTTGTAGAATGAACCATATTTTTTATAAACCGCAAGTTATTTTAAATATAAAAATCATCAAAATAAATTTCATATGAAGAGTGTTCGCTATGCAAAAAACTTGTACAAGTTGGTACCGATTGTTACCAAATCGTGTTCGTTTGGCCAAAAAACTAATTGAAATTGCAAGGAGGGAGCACAATTTTGACATTTCATTTGGAGGGGAAGTTGGAAATTCGTGCGGGGAAAATTTTTGCCAGTAAGCATTTGCAAGCAGGATTGTGGCACACGGTTGCATTTTTTTGTCAACATTAATTTGAATCAACGAGTTCGTTAAATTTAAAAATGAACAAGAAGAATGAAAATATTTCTTTACTCAATTAACTTAATTATTTCCAAATATTTAAAAGGAATCGGCTAAAAAGCAGTATTCGGAACGCAGTCGACCCACTGTCGATATAGGAAATCCGACAGTGACTTCCACAAAGAAATTGAAGCGTATGTTGAAGAAAGTCAGAATAAGAAGTAATATACGTATAGGTCCTGTTTTGGTTTCCACCTGCCAGCTGGCAGTGAAGCTTGCTAATGTTTGCTAATTCCTGTTCGCGCAAAACTCAGTAAGTTTCTCTCTTTGGGAGAGTAAGATACCTTGTTCTCTAAATTTTATTACTGGCTAATTCTTACTGGCAGTTGCATAGCGAACACTCCTAAAACCGGGTAAAGTGTCAAACCATCAGCTGTTCAAATGATTTCAAATTTGAATAAGCAAAAACAAAAGTGCATCTGCATTTTCACCTTATTAAATATATCCTAGCGAAGAAATATCAAGTTTTGTAAATATTTTTGTTAATTTGCTGGTGTATTTGAGTAAAATTTAGAAGCATGATAAAAACATAACAAGGTAAAACCATTGAGAGGCAGTCTGACGTTTGCCAACAATAGGTTTGTTCGTCGAAAATCCAGCAAGAATTATCCAACACTCAAAATATCAGAGAGTAAGAAAAAATTCTCTCAAATTCTCTCTCATGTTGAGAAACTTGCAAATTTCTGCACGAACGCAAATTTGCAGGAATTTGCAAGTTTCGCTGCCAGCTGGCGTCCACGGTTGCATTTCAAACATAAAAAATTTTTATAGAATTTTTAAAATTCTTTCGGATGGCCAAAAACAGGATATACATGTATATTTCTTGTTGTTCTGACTTTCTTTAACATACATTTCAATTTCTTCATCGTACTAGCTGTCGGGTTTCTTAAATCGGCTCTGGTTGCAATTTTTTACATTTTTTTCAGCCGAATTAAGTTCAAATCATTGGAATTAACTAAATTAATTATATCAACAATTATTTACTTCCTTTTTTCATAAAAAAATCGCTCGTGTTTATAAATTTTTAAATTTAACGAACTAATTTATTCAAATTATTGTAGACAAAAATGCAACCATGCGCCACAACCACATGTTTTTCGTGTTTGCGAATTCTTGCTGGCAAAATTTTTTCCAGCAAGAATTTGCAACTTCTCTCCAAGAGAACTGTCACTTTGCTCTCACAATTTTTGAGTGTTGGATAATTTTTTGGTCTGCACGAACGCGATTTGGGCAAAAATCGTGATAATTCGTACAAATTCGTACAAATTTTTTGCTCGACGAACAAACCTAACATAATTTTTAAATCAAAACTCAAACTCACACACACATTCTCATTTTCAATCTCAAACAACAACAATTGTGAACAATTTAATTTTTTTATTTTCAATTTTATATGATTTTAAAATGTTTGCAAACGTCAGAAAAAAATCATGGCCGACGAAATGAGAGAATGAATTTACCTTGTAATGTTTTTATCATGTTTAGAAGCATGATTCAATAATACAAGCTTATGTAATTTGTGACCGCTAAAGTTTGAAACTGCTTTATCTAGATTTGTATTTTAGAAGTAGGAGAAAGGGGAACAATGTGATCGCCTTCTGCGAAAACGATAGTAGAAAATTACTACAAAAAGTACGCAAAGTATACAATCAGAAGTAAAATGTGTAGTATTAATTCTATGGGAATTTGCAATATATTTGGTGTTTTAATGAAAATACTAAAGAATACGTCAAAATATGCATTTTTAATTTAAGTTATTCGTCATTTCTTGGAACAAATCTAGAATACCGACGGTTCAGCTATGCAAAAATTCAGATCAATAGAACTTTTTACGCTCATTTCAACCATGTCAAAATTATTTGGCGGAAGTAAAAAATGAAGACGTTCTAGAAGTTTAAAGTTAAATTTTTAGATTTTTTAAATATTGGTATCTTATGAACTGAAAACTAATGACGTCACGATTTTGATATTTTTAAACCAAAACCACTAAAAAACGAACAAATGTTATTATTTCATGAAAAAAACCACCTCTTTGAGAAAAAACTGCATACTTAATGGAAAAGAAATTTATATTATTTAGAAAGTACAAGTTATTATCTTTAATTCGATATACATATTTTATCATGATCTACTTTGGGGTTTCAAGAATTTAGTGATAATAAAAAATATAAATAAACAAAGTAAATAAACCTCTTATACCGTCTTTATTTTTTATCTGCGCCAAATTTCTGGACAGGTAAAGAGCCGATTTCATGTGTGGGGGCGAGAAGACTGTACGAGTGTTCGCTATGCAACTGCCAGTAAGAATTAGCCAGTAGTAAAATTCAGAGAATAAGGTATCTTACTCTCCCATAGAGAGAAACTTACTGAGTTTCGCGGGAACAGGAATTAGCAAACATTTGCAAGCTTCACTGCCAGCGGGCGTTCACCGTTTGCATTTCGAACATAATAAATGTTTCAAATTATTTTAGGTGGAAAAAAACAGGACCTATACGTATATTTCTTCTTATTCTGACTTTCTTCAACATACGCTTCAATTTCTTTGTGGAAGTCACTGTCGGATTTCCTATATCGACAGTGGGTCGACTGCGTTCCGAATACTGCTTTTTCAGCCGAGTACCTTTTAAATATTTGGAAATAATTAAGTTAATTGAGTAAACAAATATTTTCATTCTTCTTTCATTAGTAAGTCGCAACAAGATTGTTCATTTTTAAAATTAACGAACTTGTTGACTCAAATTAACGTTGACAAAATCCTGCTTGCAAATTCTTGCTGGAAAAAATTTTCCCAGCACGAATTTGCAACTTCCCCTCCAAATGAAATGTCAAAATTGTGTTCTCTTTTTGCAAGTTTTTACTGGTTTTTTGCCGAACGAACACGATTTGGTAACAATCGGTACCAACTGGTACAAGCACAAAGCATGCCACATAGATCCTTGAAGCTGCAACGCAAAGCGAAAAGATGGCCAACTCCCATCTTTTTGCGCGCTTTGACAATCAGTCGGTTTAATATTTATTTTGTTTCGTCCAAATTCGAGTTTTCATGCAGAAACATTGAACTTAATTACATTGCTGATATTTTCAAAGCAAAATACATATATAGAATCCATTGCAATTTTGACGAGTAAAGAACCATTCACATACAACTTTCCTCGCTTTGCTTGACAGTTCAAACTTTGACAACAAAGCGCGAAACGCAGAAGGTATGCTACAATAAACGCTTTGACAGCTTTTGCGTTCTCCTTTTTCTACATATTTTTTATCTGTAAAATAGATAGCAATATAATATGCATTAATAATAGCAATAAAAATTCCTATTTACCCTATTTTACCCCTATTAAATGCAAATGCAAGCGCATAAGAAAAGATAAATGTAGACAGCTGATTGCCAAAGCGGGCAAAAGTTGAGAGTTGCCCAAGATTTTGCTTCGTTTTGCTTTGCTTTGCTTCAAACGTTTTTTATGTGAGCATACTCATGCATATGCCCATGGTGGAATAATACAAGGTGTTGGATATTGACAGCGTTCTCGCTCTAATCCGCCATCTTGGCTCCCTTAGCTATATCGGTGTTTCCCTCTTGAAAAAACTACATTTTATCGCCTTTAAAAAAGTACTAAACTACCTCATTCCCTATTCCAAAACTGATTTGCAATCACTGAACAATTCTTTGACATTTACTATATTCTTATCGTTGGCAACTGAAAATTAAATTAGAAATTTCAACATTAATTCGGCAAAAAAACATCGGTTTAGAGTAGAGAGATTTGTAGTTATTTTGGTCGGTGCTTCCTTCCGCTGCAATTCCGTCTGTGGTTCACTGCCACTGGCCTTGCTTTTTCAACGATATAACTGTTTTCTTGGTAAGTTTAGATGGAAGATTTAAACAAGAACTACGTATTTAACTATGCATCTATTCCCCAGTGATTTTTGCTGCTGCAATCCCGTCTGTGGTTCACTGCCACTGGCCCTGCTTTTCCAACGATATAACTGTTTTTTTGGTAACTTCTACCGCTAAGACTTTGTTGCTTTTTCCCTTTTCCCTAAAAACATAATAGTGCTACAAAGCTCAATAACAATATGGAAACAAATGTTAATAAGCCACAATAATATTGACAATAAATAAGATTTCACTACGATTGAATTTTCTATTAGTAACAGGGTAGTTATAGTGAATGTTTTATTCGATAACTAAAACTATATTTGATGTTTGTAGCGATAAAAATATGCCTAAATCAGCCAAATACCCTATGTGGGTCGGCTGAATCAGTAAAACGTGACAGTAGTTGACTTTTGAGGTTAATATATCGGTCTTGAGTTGGTAAGGTTTTTAAAACATCCGCAGCTTCCTTTAAAGCATCGCTGCTAATTGCTGAGAGGACCAGATTATATTTACCGACATAAGATGTGGTCTTGTACGACTGAAAGGTGGCCTCAATTTGTAGAAACCATTTGTCTGGCATCTCAGTTCAGAACGGTCGCAGCTTGCATTGCGATGCAAGCTCCACATCTTTAGTAGGCATTTTGTTCGATGAAATATTCTCCCCATCCGTCGATGCGCCCTTTTGTCGATTCCGTCATGTAACGACTCGGGGTCACCACTAATTTTTTGGTTTTGGAAGTTTGACTATAATTATAGGACATTGTGTTTAATAAACTAAATTACCATTTATTGCATAAGTACTACGTTATATATACTACTTTCGCGAATTTAGCTTATCATAATATACCGTTTGTAACTATTTATATGCAAAATTTTATATGAAAAATAGTACCAAATTTCGAACTACTTCGCAAAGCGGGCTTTTTTTCTTCCCGTTTCTCTCGTGCTTCCATATTACAACCTTTTGTAAGGGAGCTGTCGACATGAGCTGTCACTACGTACAACACCTTGTATAATTCCACCATGGCATATGCCTACATCGATTTTATACGTCAAAGCAAAGAACTATCAAGCAAAGCGAAGAAAGTTGTATGTGAATCAGCCTTAAAAAAGCAGTACAAAATTGTTTTCTTGGCGTTCATTGTGACATACCTTTTGCGTCTGGCGCTTTGCTGGCAAAGTTATAAATGTCACGCAAAGCAACAAAGTTTTATCTGGCATCAGCTTTAGGCGCAATCCCGTATTCCTCGGACTAAAACTAGTAAACTTGTCAAAAAATAAAAATTCGCTCAGAGCGAGAGAGTAACATTGAAAACTACGGGATTGTTTTCTAGTAAAAAAAAGGTAACTGCTGTCAACTTCAACATAACCTCCAAATTTTGGTTGTAAATTTTTGCTTATTTTGTATGTAAACACACTCAGCTCACACATGTAAAAACCCAAAAATACCCTCAAATTCATTATAATCCACTTAAACAAGTAAATAAATACTTTTCAACATGAATTAGCAGTGCATTTTTTTACAATTTGGTTGCCAAACACACTACAGCTGATCGTTTGACACATTTACCAGCATTTACCTGCAAATATCTTCGGACTAAAACTGATAACTTCTGACAGAGAGAGGACCTTATTTACTCTCTTTTTTGTCCTCTCAATAGTCAGAGAACCGAGTACGGGACCGATTTCCAGTAAAATCTGACTTATTCTGACTAGTCGGGACTCGTATGGGATCGCAACTATTGTAAGCAACCACAACGAAAGAAATTCACCATAGCGCTATTCTTTATCGAATGCTTTCTCCGAAACTTTTAGGAAAATATTTATGCTTTTACAGCAACAACAACAAACACATTAACAAGACACCGTAGCTTAAATATTTTAGTTATAACAACCCATGTGTATAAATGAGATCCTATTCTGCAAGGTGGGAGTGTGTAACTAAGGTATGCAACTTCTAAAATGTTTACAAATATGTATTTCACTCA
Organism: Rhagoletis pomonella; assembly: GCF_013731165.1. Taxonomy (NCBI): domain Eukaryota; kingdom Metazoa; phylum Arthropoda; class Insecta; order Diptera; family Tephritidae; genus Rhagoletis; species Rhagoletis pomonella. Next base: position 15,074 of record NW_023459029.1, read on the forward strand.
GACAAAGAATAAATGAAACTTACCCAGATCCGCTACGCGTATACCAAAGCAATTCATATCCTTGTTAAGTGTCTGTTGCACCGGGATGGCTGTAGAGCTGGAGAGTGTGCCCGCCGTTTCCTGTGGTCGCTTACGCGCCACGGCAATACCAATGGGCACTGTGTTATCTGCAAGCAAAAAACAAAAGTGCGAAAGAAAGCCACAAAGGCAGACGCTTCACTGTAGTCCCAATATTTTAAAATTCACGGAAAGTGAGTGAGGAGTGGTAAACATTATGTTTGTATCACAGTATAGTTTGTATGTAGATAGGTAATATGCTTGTACGGAATAGATGAATTTATTTATTATTTTTTGTTTTGTTTTTTATATTAACATACTTGTGTTTGGCATTGTGGCCGCTCCGGTGAGTGTGTTCACATTTGACGTCTTATCCATTTCGTTCACCTTCGGCGAAGAAGCCTCTATCTTTACAAGCGTTGTCAGCGTGGACGATGAGGACATAGTCTTGGAAGCGGCTGATATGGAAGCAGAACAACTGGACGTTGATGAGGCCACACCAACGCCCATGCCAACACCAACACCAAGCCCACCTCCGCCGCCACTTGTCGATGATGTAGACACGTGATGTTGCTGATGATGATGCTGTTGCTGCTGTGTTTGATGGCAATTGGCGGATGTCACTTCCGAAACTTGGCAAGGTTCGCGTTTGATTTGTACAAATGTATAACTGGTTGAAGTTGAATTGGTTTGCTGATGATGGTGATGATGTTGCTGTTGCTGTGAATGCGAATGCTGATGCTGATGGTGTTGAGCCGATGTTGCACCACCCAATGGTGATGTAGTTGTTGTGACAAAGTGTGGGCCGCCTGCAAGACTGAAAGGTTCCAAATGCAATGGCGCACCATTGGCCGCCGCTGTGGAGGGCACTAAGAAGGTGGTGGTGGCCGCAGCTGTGCTACGTTCGAAATGCTCTGTGGCAGCAGCGACGGCAACCGATGAGCCCAGCAAATCAGCAGCAGTGTTAGTACTATGACCATTGAATGTTGCCATTTAACTACGCGCACAAACAGGATTACAATATGTATATAGGTAAGTATTTACAAATGTTTCTTTAGTTAAGTGTTAGTTTTGATTTTTAATTACATTTGGTGTTGCTTTCGAAAATATTCAAATAGCCGGCGGCTTTGTGTTAAAATGCCGTCGCTAAAATGCAAATGGCTGATTTTTGTGCTGTGGGGTACTTCATAGTGGATTGCGTCGCCAACAACAGAATTGCGGCGCAAATACGCTGGATACATTTTCTAAAATGCAGATTTTCTCTGCCCTATGATTTTAAAATTGTTAGTTACACACTTATCTGGTTTGCGCTACATCTTCGTGTACGTTTTTTTTAACACTTATGAGTTTAGTAAAACACTATTGGAAATTTCATAGTTCATTTACAGATTAGAATCTTTGTGGCGCTTGATGGCACTCCGATTCAATAATTGGTTGGAATTTCGCACACACACACAAACACATACAAAATGACATAATCCCGCCGCTGTGGTCTAGCGTTGCGGTGGCAAATGCTATGGCTGGCACGAATGGCCCCCCCTCTGTGCGAATATACATAAAACTTTGGAGTGTTTCCAATTCACTGGCCAGCAAGCAGCACTATAATTTTTCAAACACTTGCAATTTATTTTTCAAGTGGGTTTGAATTGCAAATATCCTCTAAAGGTTTTTGTGCGAAAAACACGCGCGCGCCTTTCAATTTTGCGAATTCGAGTTCCAGGAATTTGACTTTATTTTTTATTGCCGAATACAAAGCCGCGGCCAAAACTGGCTGGCTGGCTTTTTGGTTGGTTGGCTGGTTATTTTGCCAAATACACTCGTAGTTTTGCCGTCGCGAAAAATGCGAAAATACATCGACGGTACAACGACGACGACGACTACAACGACAACGGCCACGATGATGGCAACCACGATGACAAAAAAGCAAGTTTTCACTTTTGCCTTTGCCCGTATTCACTGCTAGTGCACAAACACATGAACACGCCCAATTACACACACAGAAACATGGCGACACGATACTGCACCGCACAAATGCCCAGCCAGCCACTTTGCTTTATAGCTCCTTTTTCGTTGAATTGACTTTGCGTGTTATTATAATTTTATAACTTTTTATTCATTTATCTTATGCACTTTTGCCTCTCCAACTACTTTCGTGCGCACAGAAAACGTATTTTATGCCTACAAATTGACTGGCAGATTGTGCGCGATTTTCCTGCAAGCGCACATCCAGCTTTTCGTCGTTCACTTGCCCGTTGCCTTCGTATTAATGGCCTTTTTTGCTTGCGTCAATTTCAATTCCTTCTTCGTTGGTTGGTGCCTTCCTCGTGCAGATCCTCCACCTCCTCCACAACGAACAGGTATATATTTTTATTTTTATTGCTATTACTATCGTATTGCTTTGCACCTCTCCTACTTTGTACAAGTTTCTAGCCACTTCTTTTGCTCGCTCTTCTATTGCTTCCAGCAATTTTCAACCATTTCCGTTTCTGCTACATATATACTCCTCCTCCTCAATGTATCAGCATATTATTGGTGTAGTAAAACTCACTAAGTTTAGCTTCAATTTACTTACGCTTATCGTTTACACTTTACTTATGTACTAAATTAAATATTTCCAAAAAAGTTTACACCAAAATGTAATAAAAAATATATATTTTTTATTTGTTTTCATTCCCGATTCCGAATCTATTGCATTCCGCGTTGTCGAAAGTTCAGACTCTGATGCCGAACTATTCGCCTTAATAACGGCGTTGCTACAAATTACTGCGGCAAGGGAGAAACAGCGTGCGAGCTGTCAGATGAAAACGACGTTGATTTGTTGCGAATTGGCGGCGAAATATACCCCAGAAATTTTTACGTGATTGCGTTATAGGACTCTGTCACACGGTCAGTAATTATCACGATATTTGGATCGCGATCCATATTAATGGATTGATGGATCACGCACGGATGCTACATGCATTCCACAATTATTTTGAAATTTCCAAGGTTAATTAAAATTTTTTCAATTTCACTTGAAAGGTTTTAAGCGCCTAGAATGAAGGCAGAGTGAATATCTTTTCGATGTTCGCATCATGAGAGTAAAAGATTACTGACGAAATGTATGGATCGCGTTTTGAAAGTGCTACACGTTCAATATTTATTGACGGTACTGCGATCCGCGATCCAGATTTCAAAGTTTTTAGAAATGTTGCGATATGGATCACGATCTATTAATACTGCATGCTACACCGTCAATAAATATCGCGTTACTTTGATCACGTCAATAAATACTGACCGTGTGACAGTGCCCATAAAATAATTTGTGAAATAAGCTGAGAAATAAGACACGGAAACTTGTGTTGCGGCAACTCGAAGCTTGTAGTTAGGAATGTTCGAACTGTTTTCTTGGCGATCATTGTGTTATACCTTTTGCGTCTGGCGCTTTGCTGTCAGAGTTATAAATATCAAAGCCCCAAAGTTTTATCTGGCATCAGCTTTACTGAAATGCTTGTTGGGTCATTTTGAACGTTTACAAATATTTTCAATTCTGCGTGTGTGTCATGAACCAAAAATACAAGATCACGTAAGAACGCGACGTTGTATTTGTAACTGGTTTTGAGAAAAAAGTTTGCGAAAGCGGGTTCGTCAGCTGAGCGTTTGTTTACATCACAAGCACCACTATTTTACATTTTTATTCAAGTAAAGAAGAGTTAATTCAACATGACAACACATTTTAAAGCATTTTGTTGCATCATTTTACCTAAATTGTGCGTTTAAAGTAGCTGACAATAATTTTGGCTAATTTTGGTTTTCGTTGTTTTCTTTGCTTTGTTTACTTTTCGCTCGTTTTCCAGTGAAACAAGATGGCGTAGAACCCGCTAAAAAAATCTCTTGTTCTTACGTGATCTTGTGTCTTTCGTTCATGCGTGTGTGTTGGGCTTGCTGAAAGAGTGATCGTAAATTAATTACGTTCTCTGTCGTAAATATTTACGAACGGAAAAAAGATGAGAGTGGAAATGAAAAACGGAACCACAAAAGCGACACAAGATTCGCATTTTACAAAATGCCGGTCTCTTGCCGTAAATGGGAGGGGTTTTTCTAAAGATTTATGTACAATTTATGTAGCGTTACTGTATGTAAAAGAGGTTGCAATTTTAATTAAATAGAATAAGGATTTAAAGAATAACGGTAAAGTAGTAGCGAATAAGCTATTAGATTAGATTAAAAATCAAGGTATTCGATAAAAAAAAGCAAACAATGATTCATGAAAACAGAAGATGAAATATTTTCTTATTTAAGGGAGCACCAATTTGAGGGCACGGATTGGCGAAAGTCCTCAAAACGGCTTAAGCGGCTAACCTTTGCCGCCGGATATTCAAAAACCAATTAAACATAAAATATTTTGCTAAAACTACTTTTAACTGAAATCTTCACTACAGGGATGTATGTATGTACGTATGTATGTATGTATACCTGCATAAGGTCGGTCACTCCAGCAGCGTTCTCTGGTCCAGCAGCATTCCTTAAACCTCTTACTCTGATACCCGAATGAGACTAATCAACACTTTACCTGCCTTTTAAACTTCTCTTATTCAAGAAGCCTTCAATACCGTCAATTTAACTCCGACGATTAAAGACATTTGTGTTGAAGGAAGATTAAGTAGCCGCAAAAAACGACGGGTCTTAGAAATTCTTATACTATTCGATCCCTTACACTTTCCTCGCCAACTTGCTTCAGAGATGTAGAATTAAAAAAATTCAATGAAGTGTTCGTTATTTATGTTTACCACAATTTCTTACAGCTTAATGTCTTGTATTTTTATTGTAACTGCAACACAGCTTCGGATCTGTTTTCTTAAATACTAGCTATATTATTTTAACATATCACGCTTATCTCAAATGTATAAGTGTATAAATTTGCATGAAAATACGAAAAATTGTATAAAACTGATTCAAATGTACTGAAATGAAAAACATTTGCATTTAAATAAATCTTAAAATCCGTATACGTAGGAAACTTATTATACTTCTACCAAATACTTGTATTACTACGCTTTTTTCACATATAAATTCTACGTAAATCTTTTGGTGTTGTAATCAAATTGCACTGTGGGCAGAGCTTTCGTGCTCCTAGCGAGCGCAGCCAACATTCTTCGCAATGTACGTGCCAGCAAGCTACCGATATAGCTGGATTTCGGTAGTCGTCTAAGCAAATCAAGCATTTAAACTTATTCTGCACTTGATTTTCATAATGTCGCAATTTACTTTTCAATGACTCTATTATTTGCGAACTATATTGCTGCGCAACAGTATGTGATGTGAGTTCTTGCTTTTCTTTAGAAACCAAATCGGCAGTTAGGTCAGCCCGTGGAATGCTTAATTCTATATTTGCAGCTAACGTATTAGTACTATTAATTGCGCGTTGCAACTCCGTCGCATTAGCGCTCATTAGAGTTGTTTCGGTAGAGCCAGTTATTAGACGTCGCATGTAACTAGTAACATCACCATCTGCACTATTGCCATTCTCCTCCGCTATGGGTGGTATAACGTCAGCTTCAGCGTACTGCGCCGGCCCATATAGATGAGTGTCATCCTCGTCTACGTTTAAATCTTCTTCCTCTTCGTCGCCAATCTGTGTGTTATTTGGGACACTGCCAGCGCTGTGGTTTGTTACAGACTGTCCTACGCCGATTGCAGCATAACCGCCTTGTAAGAGACTAGAAACACGTATACGTTTTTGGCCAGCCCATTCATATTCTTCGTATTCCTCGCCATTCTCGTCTTCATTGCTTGAACTACCGCCATCAGGACCATTGACTGCGCCATTAGTGCGGCGTAGACACTGTTCTGCATGTTGCTCTATTTCTTCTAATGGGAAAGAGGCGTTACACACTGGGCATTGCTGTTCGGTTGGTGGTGGGGGGCGTTTACCAGTTCTTCGCTGCAGATTAATATTTATCTAGAATAAGTAAATATGGTTTATTATAGATTCAACATACCCTGAGACGTGTATGCCGATTTCGTTGCACCCGCTGGAATATAGTCCAAGGCTTACGTCGCTCCTCATTATGTACCACTGTATTGCTAGCACTTTGCTGTGTTAACTCGACAGTTGCCTCACTTACTGCTTCCATTTGTAATTGTTTTAAGCGCTCCATTTCCTGGTCAAAGTGTGGCTTCACTTCCCAATGCTGTAGCTTGCACTCGCACGTAGGACACTGCAGATACTCCTCAGCCGAGCCGCCTGTTAGCAATCGGCTGATTGACTCTGATGTAGCCTCCATTTTTACTGCTGTTACCGGTTAATATATAAAATTTACCGGCCCGATTTATATTAAAAATTTCGATTAATAATACAAAACAAAAGCAAAGCTTCATGGACGATTTCAGCACAAACAGAAGAAAAAACAACTACACACACTCACACGCAGCCAAACACGCAGCGGTAGACATTTGCTTGTTGACGTCTGCGATAAAAACTGACAGCTACTGGTGGCGAAATGAGGAGGCCAGAAGTAAAATAAAACACGCATTATACATTTTATAAACATTTGAATATTTGGGAAAATCAGATTTTCACAGCGTATTTTATTAGTCTACCTTCTACAAATGAATATTTGTTTTTTTTTTACCAATGTTCTTACTAATGCTGAATTTCCACCAGCCATTAAATTACAACATTTTTAAAATCAATGTTGGGCATTAAAAAATTCTTGTGCCATTACTTTTATAAAAATAGTCATTATGTCTGTTTACATTGTCATGCATGATTTCAACGAAATTGAGACGAAATTGCCTCAACTTCACGAATAAACTCCGAAAATTATTATTATGAATTGTAAATAAATAAAAAGAAGAACATCGAAGGTCAATCACAAGCAAATAAAAACAAAATAAACAAACTGTCATCGAAATTGAGATTGAAATTGATTCTTGATCAAGGCGCATGGGGAAATTATAAACAGGTGATGTAAGTAATAAAACAGCTCTCTCGCTTTATTCTCTTAATTTTCTTGAAATTCTTATAGAATTTTTTTCAAGTAAATTTTCAAATAATATAGTGTCAAATGTTCCTTCTCACTCTTATACCTACACCGGGGTAAATTTCACTTTATCAGATGGCCACACCAGAAATTTGAACGAAAATGTACCTAAAATAGTGTGTTTGTACCGAATGTACTTTCAAACTAAATGAAAGTACGATTGTACCAACTTTTCCATGAGTGCAACAGCAGCTTACTGCGTGTGACAATAAGGAAGAGCTCAATAATAACGTTAATTGACTGAATTAAGCTTGTCTGAATTTATTATAAAAACCTTCAATTTCATTTCGAAATTGCCCAATTAGGGCTGCGTGGAAACGCCCTTTTATTTACACAAACATTTTGCAATCGCTTTTAAAGCATAAACAGACGGCATCGTTTATCCGGATCAACACGGGAATTAACTGCAGTTGATACGGATCAATTCTGAGTTAGACCTGATCAACGCAGCCGTCTGTTTAAGCTTTTAGCGGACTCTTCAATATTTAATGCCCAACACTGCAGCGAATTCATCTCTTCATGTGCTGTGATACTATCGATTGTACCGCCATTCGATAGTTTTCGATACGATAGTTGAAAACATCGATTGTATCGATAGTACTATCGTCGTGAAAGGTACTGAATTGAAACGATTGAAAATTAAATAATTAATAAATTTATAAAATGTATAAATTACTTTGCAAATTAAAGAGATTGTGTAATTTTTTTTAAATTTGAGTGCATCAAAAAGAACTTCTTATAATAATAAAATAAACTTATCAATTTATGCGTCTGAATTATATAACTTATATGCCTTGAAGAGCGACAGGCAAAATCTGAATTTATTTTTTATATGGCAAAATTAAATTCGAATTTTATTTGTCCCTTTCGAAAAGTGAAATTGGCTATAAAAATACATTTATAATACTACAAAACAAACAAAATAAAAAATTTCCGTTTAAATTGACAACTTATACTTATAAATTATTAACATTTTACCATTTTACTGTATCTTGAATAAAAAAAAACTAATGTAATGTGTAGAGAAGTGAAGATGAGACATTGTAAAGTCTTGCTAAAACCGACATCGATAGTTTTCAAAAACTATCGACAGGGGCGACAGTTTTCAACTATCGATAGTATCCCAGCTCTAAAAGAAGCAGCAAAGTGGAGAAATTTTCGGAGACGATTGTTTATGTGCGACGAGAAAGTAGAAAAACGTTGATTTTTTATAATTTAGTTTTTATTTAAATTTAAATCTTCTTGCTAAACGATAAAGCGGAGTGTGGATCTATTGAAAATGTAAGGGTGCATTAAGTTATATGTGTAAAATTTGCAAAAATGACATTGAAAAGTAGCGAATTGCAGTGATACTGTCGCCATTTTGGTGTGTATGTGCGTGTGGATGGATGTGTGATTCAAAATAGACAATTTCGAAGGGGAAAGGAGAAATCAAGGCTCAAGGAACAATCTGCGAAAATATTTTTTAGATAAAAGAGAAAGTGCTAAATTGTTTTTTAATTTACATATTTGTATTGATGATAAAATATCAAATTTGTGGAAAACATTAACTTTCCTATCGTTTCAAGTGTCTCCGTATAAGTGCATAATTTTGTGTACGAACAACGAAGATGTCTAGCAGAGACGCAGGTGGAGACAAGTTGGCGCAGCAACAGACACAGCTGAACCAACCACCAAAACAATCTGTTTTTAGCAAAAATGCAATTGCCAACATAAATCTGGGTGGATTTAGTTCCTTCGACAGTGATTCTCTGCCTGAATGTTCAGAATTTGACTCAGAATCGGTTACTTTGGATTACTTCAAAGAAAGGTACGCCAATGTCCGGTGAGAAGGTAGGCCAATTTGTATTTCAAATGTCTGTCTACCTGGATGTGTATAAAAAATAATTGGTATGTATGTACATGGCTTTGCATCTGCCACTACATATTGCACAATGCAAAGATCTGCGCATATGTACATACATAGGAACATACATACATATGTACATACATAAGCCACATCTATCTCATCTGCCCATAATTACATTCCCCAAACGTTTTCTGCCTATTGTTTTGCTTGCAGTTGCTTCGCTACACAGGCATACTTATGTATGTATGCGCTACTATTTACTTACAAACATCCATTATTTATTCGCGCATAATTAACATATTTTTTTAGCAGTAATATGAAAATTATTTTATATTCTTTTATTTACACATCACTCGCGTGTAACTTTTCAAATAAATACATATTTTAAGCTTGCTGTTTTTGGGTTTTATGTTCTCTTATTACTGTTGCTACCCGCATGTATGCGCCCTATTTGGTAATTCCTATACGAATTTAGTAATTGTACGGAAATAAAAAACCATCGTTCTTACATGCAAATTTACGTATTCTAAAAATAACGAACATTCACATGTAAGTGCATACAATGTCCATGTGAAATGAAACGAATTTTTTGTAAGTGGCCATATTTTTGATGCTCTAACATGCCTTGCGCATATTTTGTTGGTTTCTTTTAGCTACATCTGCATATCATATGCTCCATAGTTTGCATTTATCTACAGCAAAATGTACATGTGTACATACTACATACATACATCCGTCTTTCTACTTCAGCTCTGTGTAGCTTTTTTAATTGTTATTCTATTTTTAAACATAAACAAAGTATTCAAATGCGGAAGTTGCGCCCTTTAACACAGTACCTTGGTACACTCCCTCATCCATTTCTATGCTCTTTATTCATATCACCACACACCAACGACAATTTGTGTTATTTTAGTAATTTGTTTGGATCCAATCTTCTGTAGCGTTGAGTGTGTCAACGTGTTTATATGCATGTAGGCACTTTTGCTGTCGATAGTACATATTTTAAATTTTAGCTTATGATCTTAGTATCTAGTAAGAGGTGGAGTAGGAGGTCATTGCGTATTTTTGTATGTTTTTAATTTATTCGTCATGCTTTTGCACTACGCAACCGATTGCTCGGTGCTCCCATCCTACGGAGAATAACCTTCGTTAAGTAAATATCGGCTTTGGAAGTTATTTGAGGTGAATCATCGCATCGGCGACAAAACCCTTGACGTTTCACATTGTTGTATATAGTCCATTTCTCGAGTTTGCTTCTTTAGGCGAAATCGAACATTTGTTTGACATGTTTAAATGTTTCTGCACTTTCTCGTATCGTGTTATGTGGGTTCGATTTAATAAATGCCTTTTTTCGTCAACCTCGATGGACCTTCAGGGACGAGGAGCTTCTTTGATAACAAAACGCCAACGTGAAATTTCTTGCACCAGTTGAGGAGTAAAATAAGAAGCAGAAGTTGTGGAGCCGTCGTTTATTTGTCGACGTTTACTTCTCTTAAATTTTAGCTAAGATCATTAAAGCGATGGTCCAGAAACATACATTTAGTCGATGAATTACCGGTTGTAGGTAAACAACTGTAGACCTGTTTTATTTTGCATCATCAATTGTTATACTGCTTTTTTCCAATCACAATGCGTTTTGCATACGTACATACATATTTGCCGACAAATGCTACACAATTTTGTAAGATAAAAAACACGCTTTAAATCTATTTCGATTGCAATAGTTATAATGCAAGAGTTATTAAAAAAAATTTTGTCCGAAAAGAATGCTGTGTATGAGTGTGTTAAGTCCACATTTCGTTATTGCATGGTTCTGTTGTAAATTGATAATCAATTTTGAATTGCTATTTATTGAAATTCCCTTTAGATTCTCGATAATACTAATTGAATGAACCTGTTCTTATTTTATATATTCTCTTCCCTCAAAATTAACAGATCTTAAGCAGCTTAAAGCAAATAAAACATTTGCATTTAAAATTGGCATACAATTAAGCGCAAATATTGAACTAAAAAAGAACTTTAACGCACACTTACCGCAGTGAAAAGAAAAATATGAAATGTGTGGAAATAAAAAATGAAAAAAAAATCAGTTAAAAACTGAGTGCAGTAATTAAAAAGACGCTATAGTTAAAAAAAACGAACGTTTAACACGAAAAAGCTGTAGGCTAAGCCAAAGCCATTGGCTGTACATGCAAGCATACATTGTGTTGTTGCGCTTGCGTTGTTATTGTTCTTGTTAGAAGGGTGCACTAATTCCCTGCCACTAACACACACGCTCAAGAGCATTAGTTTAAAAGGTATGTATTTATGTATTCCTTCGCTTCCACCTTTTAGGGATAAAAAAAAGTACATTATTTCCTAAATCATTCAAATACACCCCTCTGGCAGTGTATTGAGATTAACGTTTATGCTTTCATTTCATTATTTTGTATACAGCTCGCAACGCCCATCACCATCAAAAATGGCGCCCACAACAACAATTGAAACCATTACAATCACAAGGCCATTGAAGGTTTGTAACAACTACACAAACTCCCTTTTACGCTACAAATTTAATCAAATGCTAAACAATTATAATTTCTCACTTACTATTCCGCTCTAGGTCATTGCATTTATATGTGGTGTCATCGTTGTCATACTGATGATCATGGCATTAGCTTCCACGGACTGGTTAATGGCTGCTGGCTGGCGTCAGGGTCTCTTTGTGCACTGCATTGAGGAAGATGTTGAATCGCCGCTGCCATTCAATCTACATGATCCGCCGGGTTGTTATGCTAGTCGTGATGTGGGTAAGTAAATATGTAGAATATTTGTTGGTGTTGGTTGATTTTATGTATCGGATAGTTTTGACTTCAGAATAATCGTTGGTCTTTTAATTTCTTTTCAGCTTACATCAAAGCCACAGCTGCTCTATGTATAATCACATTGATAACTGATGTGATTGCCACCATACTCACTGGCCTGGGTTTGAGAACACAAAATCACAATGTCAAATACAAATTCTACAGAATCGCTGTGCTGGTGATGCTGTTATCATGTAAGTGCCTAAATATGAATAGCTTAGTGAATTTTACCATCTATGTATATTCTCTTGAGATTAAAAAAGAATGTTTCAAATGGCGAGGCGACTGTGTCATTCGATGAAAGAACTATGCAATTGCAAATTTTTTCTGTGCTAAGAAAATTATGACTTCATTTAGTTGTTCTGCACGAAAGCCCAACCTACAGAAACCAAGAACTTCGATAAGAACTCACACTTGTCAAAATCATCCTTTGTATGCTATTGCAACAGCAATGCTACTACAATAGCATACAAATTTTTCGGAGTTTGTGGGGAGTGATGCCGGGTGTGACAGTCCTTGACCAAATATAAATATGGGTAGTTCCGGCTACGTAGGCTGTCGGGGGGGAACGATTATTCTATCTTCTTTAACATTTGCCAGAAAAATGCTCTGTAAATGCACATTTGATAACCATATGTATTATTTCTTAATTTAACCTTTGAAGCCAAAACCTATACAAAAAATATTAAATTCATACTATACTTTTAGTGTTGGCTGTCCTGTCTGCGCTGATAATATATCCAGTATGTTTTGCTGGCGAACTCAATTTGGGTGAGTTACACTGGACATTAACTTTAAATGTTCCTTCTCTTATTTCTAACCTCTCTTTATATACAATGGATATTTTTTTTATTTTTTGCAGCGAATCGGCCAATTTGGGAATTTGGTTGGGCCTATGGTGTTGGCTGGGGTGCAGCTATCTTCCTATTCGGCGCCGTTGTGCTACTGCTATGCGATAAGGAATCGGAGGAGATCTATTATAAGGAGAGAAAAATTGTACATGAAAACCATATGCGCGCCTAGGCCAGGCCGCACGACCTGCCTGACGTCGTTCTTTAGACATTTAAGTAAATTATGCGATTTCTACTGATATAATACTACTAAACTACTACTATTACAAAGAACAACAATATCTATAAATCAGCAAACAAACAACAGTAAATCGTAAAGTTTAAAAGATGAACGAGGAAAACAAAAAGTATACAAAATTATAAGTGTGTAATATTGTCATCATTGCCGCCAATCAACATACTAGACAGACAGAAACAACAATGCTGAAATTGGAAGAAAGCAGTTTAACTAATTTAACACAGAATCCCAACACATACGAATACAAAAAACGAATACAAAAACACATACAAACAAAGTACATATACACGTGCAGCCTTTGTAGATTGTCAGGTGCTGTAACGTAGCTTTTTTTTTAAATATCTTGTGTGATAAAGCTACAAAATGTGGTGTATTTCTCTGTGGAAATTTGTTGACCGCTAAATCAAAAATACTTAGGTGCATATCAAATTCAAATGTAAATCAAAACTGAATTTCGCAAGCGCTAAAACTTGGCAGTAGTTTCGAATTTTACTGACACGCGTTGACGGCGCCGCCGCGGTTAAGGTGTAAAACACGCATATGATACATATTTGAACTTGAATAGAACACACGATACACACAAATACACTCGAATATTCACATACATACATATTTTTTGGCATGCTAATGAGCTGATATCATTTGTATAACCAATTTTAACAAGTACATATAACAACATAAATGTATTCATGGTGATCGTATTTAACCGTTTAGCATTTCATAGTTACCTACAAGCATACTATATCTACACATATGTATATTCATCTATAATCGACGTACATTGCAATTATGCACTTGCATACATATATAAACACACACATAAGCATACTATGTATTCATACATTTGCCATTGTCTTCGAAAATGCATAGTTGCGCACAGAAATTGTATCTCATATATGTATATGTATCTCCTGTAACTTTTTAGTTGACCACCCACTTGACCTAAAATCATCTACATGCATTCCTTACTTTGTATTCTTTTGTTTGCTTCTTTATTGGTGTAACTTCCCACGACAAAATGTAAAAAAAAACAAGTAAATTAATATCAAACGTACGAAAAATGTAAGAAATTCTAATTAAATGTAAGCGTAAAAAATTGTAGCAAACAAGCAAAATGAAAACAATTAAAAAAGTGTTGCTATGTATTAAAACACATGTAAAACGTTTAAAGCAACAAACTATTATAAACGAAAATCTGGAAAATTAATGTAAAGTCACGCTCATGGACCTACCAATGAATCGAACGAATCCAACGACGATGAATACGTGAACCAAATCATATACCCACATACAATACTTATAGTCACAATTAACTTTTTATAAACACATATTTACATGTACACACATATACACTTAACATACATATATATGTATATTCATACAAACATTTATTCTTACATACTCCCGCACATATACTCATATATACATACATACATACATATATACATCTTGAAGAAATTGCAGGCAGCTATAAAAAAAATGCATATGACTAAGCAGAAAAATATGATGCTTCCCTCACATTGACTTTAAATTTAAAGCGAGTGATATTATTAATTTTCATTAGTAATTTGTTTAAATCTTTACAAACGACAAATTTCGCTAATGGTTCGCTAATTAGATGCCAAACATTTTGTTACTTGGCAAAACAGAAGTGCAAGTAGTCCACACACCGGGTCTGCTAGCCCCTGAGAAATGGTTTTTATGCTAAATAATTATGCTTCCACAAATATGATATTAATTTTAAAAAATAATGCTATCCTTTGAAATTACTCAAAAGCATAACACCATATCTCGAATACATATTTAATGTTGTAACTGAAATTATATAGGGGATACTCGGTGAAATCGACACATTGGCGACTGCTTAAATGTTGAACAGCCACAACATAAATCGTACATACTTACACATTATTTGTACACTTTTAAATGCATATTTTCCCTTTAATAAGTTCATATGTTTTGAATTTCTTTTTACACACTAAAACGAGTATGTCGCTAAAACCATATTTGATGCCTTGTTGTTTTTGTTTTCTCGAAATATTCTACTACATACTCGAATAACCCCATGAACTGATTTTTTTTTTTGCGTTATAAACTGCGAAATATTTACTTATTTACTTATAGGCCGGTGAAATCTATTATTTTAATCAGAGTTAAAACAAAATATTGAGACAGCTTTTTCTAAAGCCCAATTGGCAATGTACCAATGCGAAAAAAAAACAAACATACTAAATACCTAATAGGAAGATTATTGTTTTTTTATTGTTGTTCTCTTTTTTGTTTAATATATGCAACTATTTTCTCTTTGTACAAGCTAAGTTAATAAGAAAAAGTAAAAAATAATTACATTTAAATGTATTAATTACAAATGTATAGCAGATTTAGTTAAGTCTGTTAAATTGTTTTTTTTTGTCGCCAGCACATGCCTTTTGCGTGGTATATTTACACTTCCATATGTATGTACATATGTAAGTATATACATGTGTATAACTGACTAGTCTGTCTTACGAAATTTTTTTTATCACACTTTGTCCTGAAAATTAAATTATTAAAAGTATCCCAAACCCATTGTACCATTATTAATTAATTATTGTACCATGTCCCAAGCCTACGTTTTTCGTACAAACGTTTTTGTTTGGAAAACAAATTTAGAACAAAGCCTCAAAATCAAGAAGTAAATTTAACTTTTGCTCAAAAAAAGTTTAAAAGTTTTAATATTGTCACTATATTCTAACAATGTCCGTTTCCGATAGCGCTTCAGTAAGCCATACTTGTTTGGTAAGACAGACAATTATTTAACGATATTATTTACATACTAATACTGAGTTAATCGAAAACGAAAATGAAAACAAAAACATACATACATATCAACAATTTACTGTTTACAAACTACTCACTGCTAGTTAATTGTATAATTTGTACAACAATTTTGTATTAACATACATACAAACAAACATATTTGTATGTATGTATTTTCAATGTTCCGATTTTTTACCTATTTATGTAATATCCGAACGTGCTGACTATAGACCTCATCCTATAATGTATACCAATCACGTTTTTCTAATCATAATTAGATGTTATTTACAATGTTAGTATTTACTCGATTTAAAATAGCTGATAATATGTAGTTTTTTTGGCTTCGGTTGTTGCCCCTCGCCTCCAGTGGCACGTTCCTATTTGATGATTGCGCATGTCCACAGAGGCAAGTGCCGCTAGACACTGAAAGAAAACTTTATGAAAGATTTTTAATCGTGGGACAACGGATGAGTCCCGAGTAAGTTTTCGGCTTCCTCCACCTCTCTCGTCCCTGCGATAAAAGTCGTTTCAAGTTTTTCTTTTTAGAAAATTCTTTTTTCTATCACTAGGTTATTCTTACCTTATTCCAGAGTGCGTCTAAGTATCAAATTGGGTCATATATGTATTGAGCAAACAATTTCGGTTTGAATTTTAAATTTTGTTCTATATATGAACTTGTACTTTTAAGTACTTTATGTTTACTTTTTATATATTAATTTTTTTCTTTATTCTACTACCCTTTACAGTAAATATTAACATTGTAAATTGCATTAAAATAAGTTATAATTGTTTACACTACTTATTGATTTTATTTTGACTAAGTTTTTATAAATATGTATGTTTATTGATTTTACTGTATACATATGTATTTTGTTTTTGTAATATTCTGATTTTCTTTATCTAATATAAACAATGTTAAATTATCAAAAATATGGTTTTGTATTTTTATTTCAATGCATTATTTTATTTACAAACTTTCAGGTTAAGGTCAAAATATAGTTTCTGTTAGCCTCGCAATATTCTTTAAATTGCCTAAAAAAGTGGCTACACTTACGCGTCACAGGATTTGTGGCCGAAAGTCAAGCAAATACCTATCTACTGGCGTCATCCTGCAAGAGATTTACCCCTCTGTGTAGACATTATAGCAGCTACGCGGACTTGCTACCCCTTCTTGCCATTCTAATTGAATATTGAATATTGTAGTTTTTATATATTTTTTTATTCAATCACAGTTGTGGAATTTTTTGATAAAGATAATTAAATTATGTAAATAAAAACTTACTTAACTTGAAATATTAATATGAAATAAACTGTGAAAGGATTCAAAATAAAATTTATATATTCATACACTGCCCTGCAAAAGTTTGGACTCGCTTGGAAAAATCGTTTTGGTTTGTATGGACCGGTCGATGCTAAAAAACCATTGTTGCGATCGGTAAACGTATGGGGGTGTTTCTTCTACGATGATGACAATAATTAAAGCGACAAATACAAAAAAAGTGAGTCCTAACTTTTGCAGAGCACAGTATATGTATGTCCGTTAAGGTGGATCACTATTGGCATTAAAAAATTGTTATCACCCCTATTGGGAGTGTCGACTAGTAGTAGATAAACGATTGTTAGTCTATTATCGATTATCCGTGGCATTTTCAAAGTCTTTTTCTCGTTCAATAAGTGCGTGTGAATAGTCGCTCATCTTTCTACAACTATTTGTTTGTAGAAGGATGAGCGATAAAAAACTATTCACAGTCGCTTGTTGGACGAGAAATTGACATTCACAATACCATGGAAAAGCGATAATCGAATAAGAGTCGTTTATCTACTACTATTCGACACTCGCAATAGGGGTGTATATTTTAAGACTTTCGGAAAAATATTAAAAATTAAAGTGCGGTTGAACGTGGAAATGCAAGCGCTTTTTCTACGCATTTTGCTGTCAAAGTACTAAAGCGAAAGTCCACTTTCACGAGTAAACACCAGCCTTTTTGCAAATGTGCAGAAATGACGAGAATATAATTTTTCTCATTGCGTTCCATTAGCTTGAAAAGTTTGTATATTAAAATTAATCAAAGAGGAACTAAAAGATAATTATGCACATTAAGTCAACGAAAGACTTACGACACGAGCTTTACTTGCACAGAAAATGAAAAATTGTTTCATAAATGGAGAGTGCGCACTAATAATAAACGATCTGGAAATCGAAATGATCCAGCTTTCCTCTGGGTTAGAATTAACATTCATGGCTCTCATTGAAATAATTTTTTATCCCAATACACCGACGCCGGCCTCAATTTTTTAACTTTAAATTCCCAACTCTTTTGTTCTCTAGAAAAACATTCCCCAGACTTTTGTTCTAATTTGATCCTCCTTGAAAACGTTTTTGATAAGTTAGTTCTCATTTTGTTCTCTTTGGAAACGTTCCCGAAAGTTCAAACTGTTTCTTGGCGATTCCGTGGTGTGGAAATTCACAGGCACAATGCTACCACATTTATCCATTAGCAAGTCTTATAAGATAATACACCCGCGACAAAAGATAGCACATCAATATTTTTACTGGTTTTAACTACTTTTATTTTGCTTTTTTTTTTAAGTCCATTATTCTTATATATGTATAAGTATAGCTCTTTATCTAACAAATACCATATAAATCTAAATTTCAGACTTTGTACACAAATTATAAAAACTGCACAAACTTTTCGTCCCAATTCCAAGAATTTTAATTTTTATTTCTAGAATTATTAAATTCTTGTATAATAAAGAGCAAGTTTGAAGTTGCTAAAAAACCGTTTTGATTTTTGATAATTTTTTTCTGACGGTGTTATGCACTCTTTTCCATATACAAAATTACTTTGAATTGGTCATGACTTGATACCAAAATAAGCATTTTCACTGTATGAAGACTAAGTAAATAAAACCGGCTTATACGGTTTTTTCTTAATTTTAAAATCAGCAACCGGATTTTTTTGAAATTGCAATTTTTCGAATAACTTGAAAACCGGTTTTGAAAAAAGGCTAATAATCGAACACCCTACTTCTGAACCTTACTGGCAGTGTTAGCCCAGCAGACAATTTGTAATTTTTCTTTACAAACAGCCTGTGTTTAATGCTGTTGTTAACAACTTGTTTTAAACAAGCCAATGCAATACAGTTTCTACAAAAATAACAACCGCATTAATATCTTCGAAAGTCTAAGGCACAGACTGATTAAAAATAGTCCTCCATTGAAATACGTACATACATATCTATACTTATAGCTTTATTATTACACTTACGCTTATCAGCTGCTACCAGTCATGGAGAAAAGTATAGGCACAGAGAATTTTTCACAAAGTACGCACACTTTTTTATTTAAAATTTTTTCCGCTAAATTTTTATAAAAATAAATTTTTTCCTGTATTGAAACGCTATAAAATTATTTTATAAAATAGAAACTGTTTACTAGTCACTTAGTAAGTAACACTAAAACTCAATAACATGCAAATTTCTAATCAGTTTAAAAAAAAGATCATTAAGCAGTTTTGTAGCCTAATAAATTTTAGGAAGTATTTTCGACTATATGGAAGAAACTGCACAACACCGCCAGCAAAAAATTGCCGAAAATCAACGCTAAGTTCTATAGCTACTTCGAACTTGCACTTTATTATATCAAAATTAATTGGGCTAATTTTTAAGAAAATTTATTGAGTTTGCGCGAAGTTTAGAAATTTAATTTTCATGTTTTTTATTGTAGTATGAATCATATTTTTATAAAAAGTTTGCGGACGAAAAATTTTTGCATACATTGTGAAAAGTTGTCTGTGTCTATTCCATTTTACGTGACCGTTTAGTTCAAAAGGCTTTCCTAAATTACAAAAAAAAAAATTAATTGTGTTTAAGAAATATGTAGTTCAACATCAGCCACTGCAATGACACAATGCAATTAGTATTTTTATTGGTTCCTTGTTTAATTAAAATGTTTTTTTTTTCTATTGTGTTTTTCGCAAAAATTGGGTTTTTGAAGCAAATATCAAATAAAATGCAAAAATTCTCCATTCATACAAATTGAAATGCTTAATTAAACAAAACTATTAGCGCTAACTTTGACATTGGACATTTCATAAGAACAACAAAAACATCAATCAGCAATAACAGAGCAAAAAGCAAACAAACAAGGCAAAATATCATTATGTAATTAATTTGATAGCAAAGAACAAAAAATGACAACACAAAAGCGAACAAATAACAAAAAAAACAACAACAAACTCAAAGCAAAAACAAAAACCAAACAAATTGAACAAATCGTAGGCAGGAACGTGCGGTGGTAATTTAATTATATCTAGTAATTGTAATTAAACTATGTAGTAGTAGTAAAACCGAAAACCAAAATAAAAATAATTAAGTTGCAAATTAAGACGAAGAAAAAAAAAACTAAATTTCCAATAAATATATTATGTAATAATAAAACGAAAATAATTTTTAAGCGTACGCAATGTTTTAATTGATAAAATAAAATAAAGTGCAAAAACAGTAAGTTTAATAATTGAGTAAAAAAAATAAATAAATAAATAGATACTCGTATTTTTGCAATATAGGCAAAGTTGTGCTGTAACATGATTAAAGGTAAGGTCGATAACGCTAAATTTTCTACGTCAAAACTTGCCTAATAGGAAAAATGAGGCCCAGATTTTTTGGGACTAAATCTGAGAGATTACGATATGTCACCGATAAGTTAAGAACCGTCATTAAAATGTCAGTCAAGAAGATATAATATTAGGTAAGGTATCGGATAATTGGAGAGTAAATTTTCCAAACACTTACGTCAATATACATATATACCTAGATCACCTGCATATGTTTTATACCTATTACTTATTACCAATCTCTTTCGATGCTCAAAAAAGCTCACTCGGGTACAAACCATTTTGTTGACACGTACGAGTTTATTCCTGCATTTATTTGCTACTGGAATGGTGTTTGCTCTAAAAAAAATGCTTAAAGGTGGTCATTGGCATACCTACCGGGTGTTTTCCCGATAGCATGTTGGTGGTCATACATTTACTTGTATATTCATTTTCAGCTTTACCCTCAATATCCTGCTGGCCTAGCACCCAGATAAGTTGAATGCAATGCATAATGCTGGGCTATCTCGTTCAGAGATCAACGCTATTCAGCCAAATGACATTTCATTGTTCATGTGTGAATGTAAGCTTTCAGAGCTCATAAATATCAAAGAAGAAGAAGAATACTTGTTTCCTCTCGTTCCCGCAACAGTCCCGTCTATGTAACCGGAACGACCCAAATCAATATATGGCGAGGGACTGACACTGAAACAAAAATAATCACCCGTTTCCTCTCTGTAGGTCTTGCGAGTGGGGGGTTCCATACTGCCTCTTAGATATCCAATACTTCCAGTTGATTGATCGTGGAGTCGAAAAGATATCTCTACCCCCCGGTTTAGGTGAGAAACTCCTTCTCTTATTCTTCCTTCTAGTTCAGAGTCATCTGTATAAAGTTTTATTGCATTAGGCCTTTGAAGTGAAGTCTGCTGTACCGATGATTATGGGAAACAATACCTTTACTTGCAGTGTCTTTTCAGGTAGCCTGTAAGAGTTGTAAGACGTTCCCGGCTAAACTCAAGGGGTCTTTCGGACTTCGTCCTGGAAGGAAATATGAATTTTTTTGATTTCCTCATTCCCTTTTGAGTCCCGCCAGTGGGCAGCAATTTGAGATTCTTCCCAGTTCGACGTAGCTCTGCAGTGTATCCTTTAGGTTCGGGATCATGCAAGCGCATTTGGGCTCCACGTTTTGCGAGATAGTCAGCTCTTTCGTTGCTTTCATAGCCTTCGGGTCCAGGGACCCACTACAGCGTCACTATTGTGGCCCCCTAGGCGGTACAAGCGAGTTTTACAACTGTCCACAAGCCTTGAAGTCGTTCTAAATGAGTCGAATGCCTTTAACACTGCCTGTCTATACGTCAAGATGGGCCTCATGCATAATAGTAAGCTTAAGGCCAGAGTCAGTTTTTGAACTGATGAAGTGAGCTCAAAGTCAAGAGTTTGTATTGAAAATCGAGTAGGAGCTTAAGCTCACTTTTTATTGCATGATACCCAATATTTCTCGAACACAGGCTGCGATTGCGAAGGACTTCCGCCAGGAATATGGTTTGGTATGCGTACATTGGCGGACTTTTCTGGAATCTTGGTATAATTACGCCTGCACCAATACCTCCGTCGTCCATCTTTGATGCTTCGGTTTACGCGTATAGGACGTTTGAATGAAAAGTATAAATCTCAAAGTCCTTGAAAAAACTAAAAAACGCTGTATACAATATTTGGTTCATACTTTGGTGAGCATACTGACTGCTTCGTGTGTTTTGAAAGTTTTTTGTTTTTTTCGCACAGTGTAATATTTCCCTTACTAACGATCGAGTAAAATAGTCTACTGTTTTTAGATCCACGTACAAGTAGAGTTGAAAACAAAGTGAAGGTTATTTTCTTTTCTAAAGAACTTCATCAGTTATCCAATAAAACTTAAGCTATGTGTTTTTTTTTTTAATTACGCATTTATTGAATGATTGTATACTTAATTTTAGTCAGATGCAAGTATGTTTCAATCAACATATGAACATATGTTTGTATTCATGTTTGCGAGCCCACTTCATATTCTTAATATATTTTAGTTATGTTTAAATGTGTATAATTGCACGATTAGTACGAATTATCTATAGTACTTCAATATGTTTCCTTTTCAACTTTTCATTCAGCTTTAAGATTTCTGTTAATTTAAATATTAGTTGTGTAATTTTGCATATCTATACATATGTAGTTACGTTCGAAATTTATTTTTTTTTTTGTGTGGTAACAAAATCGAATTTAGTAATCGTTGCATTTGTAATGCAATGCATGTGTGTATGTATGTGTTCGAGGATCTTGTCGTGTGTATATCATAAAGATAAGACAGGGACAGATTTGTAAAAATATATACATATTTAAAATTATTATTTTTTTCTATTACCATATAACTGACTTTGCTCTAGTCTAAATAGGTGTGTATGTAGGTATGTATATGTGTGATATTTGTGTGATGCATTTGTGTGTGCACTTCCTTGCATAGAAAGTGGTATTTATAAAGCATATTTGAATATTTTCATAATTTTCTCTCACTTATTATCACAAACGAATACCACAAAGCGAAATTGTTTAGTAAACTGTAGTAAAAATGTGCAATGGAAAAATATTGTACGCATTATCGATGATGCAATTTCCAATGAGTACCTCATTAGCTGGATATCGATAACTTTAGACATTTACCTGTTTCGACAGATGCAAACTCGCTTATAAAGTGGTCATACACTGTTTGCCTGAAATAGGCAGTTTTACTGTTCTATGCACATTTTTTCACCACTAATATAGGCTTAACTTGTTCACTTTATTTTTCTTTCAAAAAATGTTGCAGTCTTACAGCAAGTAAGGCATTAAAAAAACTGTTATTTGTATAAAAGAGCCATGCCATGCTTGCAATAAAATTTGCAAAGCATTTTGAATTGATTGGACAAATTTGGCAAATACGGAAATTGAATTTTTGCTCATCTTTCGTTTTTAATTTTTGGTTTTTATATTTTAAGTTTTCAATGAAATTGATGTTTTATGTGCATAGTCGTATGTTATAATAACAATTATAATAAGTAATACAATAAAGTTGTAGGTGTAAAGGGATGTTCGTATAATAAACGGTTAATAAATGTATATACAAACTACATATACTGATAAATACTAGCAAAAATAACAAAAAAAAAATCGTATAAATAGTGTGAGAATATGTAAATATAAATATGTAATCACAAAATACAAATAAAGAGTGTTTGAAACACGAACTTCTGCGGATTTGTTAAAAAAAAACTGAGAACTTCGTGTTACAGCTTATGAAATAGTTGCAAAAAATATATAGCAATTAGCAAAAAAAAAAATAATAAATTTCAGATATGTATGTAGTACGTACATTTACATTTTTTAAAAAGAAAAAAAAATCTTCATTCGTTATTTTATTCCTGTTAGTTAAATTGCAACAATCTTCGCCGCAAAAGTTATTCTTTTACCGCTTTCTGCTTGCTACAAATACTTAACATACAAATTGCGATCGAAATTCAAACTTTTTTAAAAATTTTAAGAAAAAAATAAATCACTATTTCATTATTTTATCTTTAAGTCATCGAATTATATCTGAGATTGCTATCGATAGTTGCATTGCCATTGGCGGCGCTTGTTGTTGTTGTAGCATTTCTTTCATTTTCTCCACTTTCAACGATAGCAGCATGCTGCTCGCTATTATCAAATGTGCCACCAATACCTCCATTGTGATCTAGTTCTGGATCCATGTCAGAGCCGAATTCGCTATAACGTCGCCGCCATGGCCACACTTCGCGTATGCTGTCGACGAGTCGTTGCTGAAACGTTTTATACTCCATATCGAGAGATTGCGTTTCTCCAAAATTGAAATCGGCTACCTCTACTGTGAAGCTGTAAGCGAAAAAAAGAAGTATGTGGTTATTTGAGGTATTGATGCAGGAAATTATTTAAAATCGACTACGTCACATGAACTTATTATCTATTGTACCGCGGATTTTTATAAAAAAAAAAAATCTTCCAAAAAAATATGCAGAATATGTGTGTATATCGTCATTATAAATGCAAAAGAGATTGAGACTGCTGATGTGTTAGCCAGGGAACGTTCTATATAGACTTCAATCGAGAAAATTCTTCTAATAAGTGGCGTATGCTACCATCGTCATCAACATGCCCTATAGCCAAACTCATCTAGCTCGTAAACAACAAAAAAAAAAAAATAACAAAACACGCGACCGAAATCTAACGGAGATTATTACTGGACATTTGCTGGTTAGTACTCATACTAGGAATATGGGCATCGTCTACAATTAACTCTGTAGAAGCTGCTAGAACAAAAACGAACATCGAACAGAGATGATACCATCTTGACCCGTAGCCTTAAAGGGACCATAAGCAAAAAGTAAACTTAATTGAAATCAAAAAAATTTCTATCAGAAGTTTCCAGATGCTTGCATTGCCAAATTTAAAAAAAAAGCCAAATTACTTACCGATTTCGTGATTGTATGTAGTAAGAAACTCCGAAAACTATTAATATTACAGCGATCAAAGTGAATGACACAGGCACCACCACCACGGACAATTGTGATTGCACTTTTGCTAAATAAAATAGAAAGATGAGGTATTTCATTAAATAATTACAATCAATTATCAGCTTCGATTTCAAAATGTAATCGCCAAATATACATACATATCAATATATACATATGTACAAGTGTGCATTGGATTCATGTGATGCGTCCGCGCTTATCACGTACCTTCGTAAATGTTGATGGTGACCTGATTCAACTTCTCAGAGACTTCATTGCGTAGGAAAAATAGAACTGTTTTGCTCTCAAGGAAAAAACGTGTATAATTATATTCGCATTTATCCAGCGGGAAATAGTAGCGACAAGTCTCATTGCCGGTGGCGTTATAAGGCGCTAAGCGGGAATGAGAAGAAATCATAAGTTGGTTTTGAGAATAACAACAAGAAAGCAACATGCAATGTCACTCACCATTGAACACCTGAATACACATTTCCAGCGAAGCAGAGCCTTTACAATTTACTTGAAGGCGCAGCATATCACCACGTTGTAGCCAATTTTGACCATTAGCCTTGAAGTCGGATACGGGTGCTACAACAAAGACAGTTGTAATAAATGCTAAGTTTTTTTGAAATTTTATTTATTTAGGGCCGTTCCTACAGTCAGGAATTAGCTTACAGTCGGCAGTTAATTTTCACTTAATAATTTTTTCCTATTTTAAAGTCAATACTAACCTTTTGTGTAGACATAGTGCTTGAATAGGCCATATAGCTTTTTAGGATCTCTCTGTAAAAACTGCTCAGTGGCACAGTTATAGGGCGGTTCTTCGTCCATCGACAGTGGTGACATAAGTATGGGCAATGCAATCTTTTTAGACGCTGATGTGTTATTTGTAGCGATGGTGGATCCATTCACCGGAATACTCGCATTAAGTGGTGCGGCTGCAGTATGCTGCACTGTTGGATTGGCCGCTAATGGTTTATTTGCAACAAGCGACGTTAATGATATTGGCGAGGCTGCACCGCGTCGACGACGATGCGTAGACGTCGGAGTTGTTGCTGTTGAATTTGAGTTTGCCGGTGGCACTTTGGGTGTTGTTGTACTGGTGTTGGGCTTCAATGTAGTGGTGGTGCTGCTGCTAGTGGTTGTTGTAGGTGTTGTCGTTGTAGGTTTTGGTGTAGTTGTTGTGGTAGTCGTCGTAGTCGTAGTGGTTGTTGTGGTAGTTGTTGGTTCAGGCGGTTTTTCAAAAGTTGCCACGACCTAGCAAGTAAAAAGAGAAAATGCATTAGACAATTTTAAGAAAAACATATTTAATAAATACTATTAAATTAAACGCACCAATGCCTCAATTTTATAACTCTCCTCCGGTTCAGTGTACTGCGCCACATAATCCAGTCCATTAACCACGCCTATATAAGTGCAGTTTCGGAACCAATACGTTTGCACTTCATAGGCCTTATCGGCGAGAAATTTTGCATCGTTTGGCCGTAATTGCACCGTGTGGTTGACTGGCTTCGCTATGGATACAAAATTGTTTTTGCGCTTGGTAGCGTTTTGCAGTAGCCGCAGTTCGCCGCCCAGCGATTCGTCCAGTTTGAAATCCACATGATTGGTGGCTATATTTATCCAGAAAACATAGTTTTTGTCAACCTTTACGGTTGCCCGATAATCCCCGGGTTTTGTTGTGTTCATCGGATATGTTATGGACCAATTGCTGTAGGGATTCTGGCTGTTCAGTTGCTGAAATGAAAAGTGAAGAATTTTAAATTTAATAAATTAGTTGGAAAATTAATTTAGATTATATTGCAAGTTTGTGCCATGAAAATATACCATCAACATTTTGAAGCTTTTACCACTTTTTATTGTACGATTACATAGCCCGAGGACAAGTTTACTATATGTTTCCAAATTATCGAAACAAATTTTTCAACTGCACGGAAATACGATGCTTAGGTGTCAGTTTTTTTTCCTGATATGTTGGAAATATATTTTACTCCATCATGCCTAATTGCATTTAAAAAAAGCCCGGTATTTTTGAAGAAATTCGTTGTGGTATCAAAGTGAGTATCTCGTAATACAAGCCAGATTTGTGGTTCGTCGAATCCTTTCTATTTACCCGTCTAGGAAAATTTTTAAGCAATTTAATTAACAATCAGAGAAAACATTGAAGATAAGATAAATTAAATATTGCAATATGGGCATCAAACTAAAAAGGTTTAGGAAAGTTTACTGCCAAAAATATTTTTGGGGAGGGTTGCCAGCTGTTTGAAATTTTTTTCCATATATTGAATTGATAAAATAAATGAAATATTACAATACGGGTATCAAACTAAAGAAGTTTAAGACAGTTTATTGACAAAAAAAAATTTTGTAGCGGGTTTCCAACTATTTGAAAAATTTTATTCAGTTAAAATGATAAGATAAGGTAAATACTGAATTAATACACCTGTGAAGAAAGTAAACGATATGTAGAATCGCGTTATAAGAGTATAAATTTAATTTCCAGGCTTCAATACCTTTGAAAATATATTAATGAACACCCTTATTCATAAAAAGGAAAATATGTTTCATACATCGAAAACTTGTTTGACAATCACACTTTCTTAGAGCAAAAGAGTTTTGGGAAGGACTAACAATACAAAAATACTTTTGAATGCGCAGTGAAGCACGCCGGGTATTTGCTACATTCCAATAAAAAAAAAATCATCCTGAAGTAGGTTCAACAACTACATCAGTGCTGGGTAAATAAGGTAACTTCCAGTCACTTGGAAATGTTTAAATTAATATTTTTTCTCATTAAAATTAAACATGTGCCATTGGAACACCCAAGTTCAACGCTATCTATAGCTGATCCGCATTGTAATCAGTTAAATCTGCCTTGACATATTCCATATCAAAAGTAACGCCACGAAACAATGCATATTCTCACTGCATAAAGGAATGAAAGCGTACTAAATATACAATATGAGTTACATACTAATGTATTTTTGTATGTATGTAAGTAACTATTTTTATATTTAACTGCACTCTTTTGTTATTATAATTTACGTTATTTTGAATTCAGAATATGTACTTCAATATATGTACTATACGTACATATACTGACATGCATACACATGCACTGTCTTTTAATCACATATGTACGTATGTATGTACATATTAATAGTGTTAAATCAAAATACTATTCAGATTACGAAGTTCAAAATTTAGATACAAATTTTTTGAATTTTTCTAAGGTCTTTATAAAGTGGAAAAGTTGGACTTAAGTGGTTTTGATTAAAGCATTAACCATATTTTTATCAAAAAAAAAAAATTACGAAAAAATTGTAGCTTGAAAAACATTGCAAAGATTTAACAAAATACACCAGGCACTCACTTTTGATCGCCAGTGTAAATTAAATTACAATAAAATTACACTATTAAAATTAAACACAAAACTTTCAAAAATAAATTATAAACCAATACAAACACAATTAATTCAAATTGTTTAAATGGAAGTGAATGACAGAATGCGGTGCAAGCATGCACACATTCCAGTGTTCATAAAAAGGAGAAAAAAAAAACATTTACACCGGCAGACACGCAATTCACGACAAAGAATTAAATTTAAATATGCACGGTGCATTTCGCTGAATTGACAGTCATTAATTAACATAAAATAGAATAAATAAGTTTGCTTATAAAAGAGTTACTGGAATTGCATACTAAAAAAAACTAATAAATAATAAAACGAATGTACGTTTCAGATGAATGAGATGACAATAGAAATACTTATTTATTTTGTTATAAACCAGTTTGTTTGCTAGCCCTAAATATCGCACATCAAGACGCACGCCATAAATTGGAGGAGAAGCTGGGCCAAATTAAGTACACTTAACAAGGGCAATTGTACATTTTTTGAGGTGGAATTTCATAAACGAACGAATTCTGACACGTTTGCGTTTATCGCTGTGAGCTACAGTGCCGGGGGGATATGGCGAAAGAGTCGACAGAAAGAGAACGATGGCGTTGAAATCGAGACAAGGGAAAAAACAAGAACACGGCCAAAGTCACAGACAAATACTTAAGCAAAAACAAAGGCAAAAACCGTGGCTAATATAGGTCTAAAGACAAAGCAAATAAATGAAAATGAAGATGAAAATGGAAATAAAGGCAAATGTAAAGATAAAGATGAAAATAAAAATAAAGATAAAAGACAAAGATACAAATAGAGCTAGAGATAAAGTAAAATATATGAACAAACACAAAGCTGAAGACAAAAACAAAAACACGGACAAACACAAAGTCAGAGGCATGGTTAAAAAAATGTTAATCGACAAAAACGCGCCAATGCATTTCTTCTTACAACAAGTATAAATATACATATGCAATATTGGCAGTTACTGCAAGTGCAGTCCGAAAACATTACCGGAGAGATATGCATATGAGCATTTCCACAGAATAGTCAACCAGGACCGAGAAGTAAAATGAGCAATCAGTTGTGTAGGAGCTATAAGTTATGTAAGTGGTCCCATTTCCCAGTCGGATATCTTGAAAACTGACGGACTAAATTGCGATCAAACAGACGGACAGCTGAACTTGGCAAATCGACTTAGCTCGACGTTCTGATCATTCTTGTACCTTCAAACATCGGACCAAATTTATAATACCACTTCATGTTCATGAAGGTATAAAAAATGATGGAAAAACCGTACGTTCGCTTAAGCTTATAAATAAAAAACTAATAGAAATATTTCAACACACAATTAGTTAGATGGAAGTTACTTTATTCCAGGGCCGAACACAACAGTGATTGATGAAAACTGTTATGGAAAAATTCACTAAGAAGGAGATGTTCTACAACTAGGTGATACATACCAATCGATTTCTTTGTTCATAGAGACTCAAATTTCAAAATAAATTTTTATTTGCAATTTTTATGCAAAATTAAAAAAAAAAGAACAATTATTTTTGATTTTTATATTATACTTAAGTCCAAAATAACAATTATTTTTGATTTTTATATTATATGTCTTAGATAACAATTATCGAAGACTTTTATTTATAAAAGTCATCAATAAAAATTAGTCAGAAACTTTTACTTTTGAATGTCATCAATATAAATCAGTCACCGACTTTTAGTTTTAAAATCATTCGTATAAAAGTCATTAACATTTTTCGCAGTTAAGAAGGTGTTGGGAAACAAACGTTTACTACGACGACACAACAAATGACTTTTATAAGTACGATTTAAAAAATAAAGGTCAGTGACTGATTTTTATAGCTGAATTTTATAAATAAAAGTCTTCGATAGCTGTTATCTGAGACATATAATTTAAAAATCAAAAATAACTGTTATTTGCAATTATTTAGATAAAAATCAAAAATAATTCTTATTTTGGATTTATAATATAAAAGTCAGAAATAACGGTTATTTAAGGAGTAATTAAATAAAAGTCAAACAATACGTGTTAGAGCGATTTTTTTTTTAATAAAGTTGTAACTGTTACGGTCTCTGCTTTATTCCACTTTAATATACAATTAATCGTGTTAGAATATTCTGTTCCATTTCGCAATTTCTTGCATTTTTTTAATTTGCAGCCAAAAGCGACTTCCATTATTCGTACGTTCGCAACAGCATGTTTGTTGCTAACATATTGAAAAATAAAAATCGAAAGATCATTCCTTTTATCAAAAAATTTATAGAAATTTATGTTTGGAAATGCCTATATATGTAGCAAAAGCTCGGTTTCACACTACAACATTTCTGCCAGCAGAACAACTCTGTTTGTAAGCAGGAGTGGCGGTGGGTGGGGTAAAGTTTCTCAAAAGGTTGTCCCGTATTAAAGTGGCAGTTCTGCGCTGCAGCACACTAACACATGCGCAACTTCGAAAATGACCTGCAGGAAACAGGGCTAGTTAATAGCTAACTTTTAACTACCCAGCAGTCTACTAGTTGTAGTTACTTCCTTCAGCCGTAAATAACTACTTTTAAAGGGCGACATAAAATATCAACAAAACAAAACTTGTTATAATTTTGGGCCAAATTCCTTATTTAATTGTTTGCTGGGTTATGGAGGGAAGGAAGAAAATTTACTTTCGTTTCTCTTTTTCATCGGCCTAAGTAGCTCCATAACCCAGCAAACAAAACTTGTTACATTTTTATTCATTTACTTTATTTAAGATTACATATTTGCTTATTTGTTTCGAGAAAGCATCTGTGAACTGCAGCAAAAAAAATGTATTTAAAGTAATTATTGTATGAGGACATTTAAATAGAAACTTATTTAAAGAAAACAGACTCCCGATAACGTCTGCATGACTCCTGCACTACTTTTCAATTAGTTTCCAGTTAGTTTTATCATTAGCTAATTAAAGGTGAGGTATTTGTCGAAATCACGCAAAAAAGCTAACAATAACTTGGCTATTTTTTATCAATTTATATTTTTTCTGCAGGGTGCCCTTGGCAATTTTAAAGCGCAAAAGTAACAATTACTCTCAAATTTCCTGTGCGTACCCTTCAAACAATTTTATGAGTGCTCATAATTTATGAGTCTAAAATGAGTCTTTCTTTCGTCATAAATATGATTATACGACCAGTCAGATTTTATATATGAATATTTTTTTTTAAATATATAAACTAAAATGCACCCGCTACGTTCTAAAATTTTTTAAACAACTGCTGAAGTCATTTGACAGTTGAGCGAATGTATCAGTGTTGCCACAAAAAAAATTACAAAATTCCTCAAAAACAAATGAAAAATCCTCAAAACCCGAACAAATTACTCAAAATTTTCTTATTACAGATATGAGTATTGTGTACTGCATACTATTCACAGGTACTTCGTATAAAAATTAATTACATTCTCTAATTCAATTGGTATATTTGTTTTTGCGGAAAAAATTATCGATAACATTTTTAATATTTAGTAGCACACCACACAAACGGCTTGACAAACCAAGCGAAATATCCCTTTGCTTAAAGCTATTTATGTTGCGTATCGAGGGGTTTGAAGGTTTGACAAGCCCTTTGAGGGAAATGTGAACAAAAATCTAAATTTTTTTATTTTATGGCCGCCATGTTGACTTTTGATCAAACCGCTTACGTTGCGTATGATAAAATCGCCTCATTCGAAACCGAATTTTTACCGAATGAGGACTCAAGAGAGAAAAATCGAAGAAAACCAATCCCTTTTCCGGAAGAAAACTAAAATTCTTTGCTTGAACGAGTCATGTTTGCATGGTGTATGGCGAAATGGGAAAAGTAGGTTTCAAGAATGTTTGACAAGCCGCTTGTGTAGTGTATTTCGCTCTTTATAAAACTTCGGAAAGCGTTTTATTCAAAAATTTGCGGTGCGATTCAACAACTCTGCTGTGTAAAACATGGTTGCATTTGTTATCTGCAAATATATCGAGAGAAAATTCCTCAAAATAAAACTCCTCAAAAAATACTCAAACGCACCCGAAATTCCTCACGTTTTGAGGAATTACTCACAAAGTGGCAACACTGGAATGTAGTGAGTGTCGTATATGCAACCTGCGTAAAATTTAGAGACAGTCTGACAAACTACATATATCAGAACTATCTCTGAACTAGTGCAAAACGGATGCAGAGCGGGACAGTTGACACTTAAATGTGCAAATGCTCACTACTCGTACTCGAGAAGACCTCCGACTCATCGTTGGTCGCGAGTTCTAATCGCGGTGGAGGGAGTTGTGAGTTTCCAAATTGAATTTTGAAAATGGAATCTGTAACGGAAAAGAAAAAATCTAAAAAAATATACAAAAACGAATCTTCAAACCGTTTTCTTATACCAAAAAAACTGTCCAACTGCACTGGGCGACAATTGCCACCGCCAATGACATCGCCGTGTAAAACTCGACAGTTGAAAGCATTGCTTGGGTATTGATCTAGAACTAGTACTTTCGGCAAAAGCTCTACTTCTACGCTAGTCCTGAGCTAGTCAGATTTTCGGCAGGGCATTCACAGATACCAATACATTCAAAACATGCGCATACGCAGAACATACATTCCCAACGGAATTGAAAGTGAGCAGCTCCCCTAAGGAGCAAGTAGGAAGCAGTACAAATGCGAAGTAAAAAATAAATGTTTAAATTTCTTACAATGCTCAGAAAAGAATACCATTTTCGCTAGTTACATAAAATATTTTCGGTTGAGTAAAAAAAAAGTAAGTAAAAAGTACAAAATTAGATCGACAATTCGGTTTGTCGAAACGCCAAATGAAGCGCCTTATTGCCAAGCAACTGAAGAACGATAACGATACAAGACGGGAAAATGGTAATAGTAGCCGCGGGTACTTGAGGGGGAGGGGGGAATTTTACTTGCAGTGAGTATTGTACATCTACCGAATCTTTTAATAGTTTGTTTAAATTAAATATGTAAGTGTGATAGGAAAATCGTTGCAGTACCTTCGAGTAAATATCTGCACTACGGTGTGCACAAAGATTTGGAAAGATGAAGAAATTATAAGTGGTTTAGAAAATAACTACGCAATTATAGCCAGTAATGGGGTGCATTTCTCATCAAAAGCATCAAAAGAAAAGCAATTTTAGATTGGGGCTTATATGACACAGCCGCACGACGTAAATTTCCATTTGGCAGCATTAGTGAGTGATGTTAAACATTTGTTTCTGTTCGTGCATTTGTGACAGGAACCATGTGTTACACCAGTAGTAGAGGGTGTTTCAAATGCACCCAAACAGCACGAATAGGTGTAGTATTTGTATGACTTTGGGTTGTATGACAAAAGGACAGAAAAACGATAACAAAAGGCGTTGAGGTCTATGTATATTCTCGCCTGAAATGTAAAAAGACGTAACAACATCGTCAGTGAAATGGAAAAAGTCGTGACTAATATTTTTTTTTTTCATAAAACGATGTAAGGAGTTGTAATTCGATGGAATCCATCATATCAATCAAAAAGTGAGTTTTGTATTTTTTATAAGTTATGACTTTTTGCATTTCAGTGACGATGTTTGTTACGTCTTTTTGCATTTCAGGTGACGATATGTAGTATGTATGTAAGTAATTAATCACCCTCTCACTTTCCTTTTTATTTATAAGGCCTTAGAAGACTATGTAATACAAATTATATTTATATACTATTATATAGGTGTTCTAAAATGTTCCCTCCTAATGTAAAATTCGATCCAGAAGGCAATGATGCAATAACCATCTTAAACGCTAAACTGAAAAAAATAGGTATATACTACGACGCTTAACACTCCTTACTATTCAACTTTTAATAACAATTTCTCAATCCAGAAGAGCAAAACAACTATTTGCAAAAAGAACTGAAAAACGTATCGTCTATGCTTGCCAAGCATATGGTCTATTTGGAAAGACTTTCCAATCATGTTTTCCCGAAGACTTTAAATTTCAACTTTTTTCCATTTAAATCAAAAGAAGAAATGGACGATGTGGAGAAAAATGTTAAATCTATGCCAACAAATGAAGTTGTATGTTTTTCAGTATACATATTATTGACGTATTTTTTCTTATACATACATATATGTATGTAGTTGCTTACAATTTTTGGGAAATGTTTAGTACCACTCACACCGTTTTTTGGGTGGGGAGCGAAGCGGGAGGGGGCGGGGCCCCCAAAACACCCCCCAATAGAAAGGAGACAGTCGCCGCTTTCTAAAAAGGGGAACCCCTCCCTTGGACTCCTCCCACAGGCACCTAGGGAACCGTTTGAAAAAGGGGGAAAAACGGATTTTTCTTAGGCAAACTGAGCAGTTTGAAGTGGAATATGACCCAACTAACAGAAACCGTGGGATTTTTTAATAAAAGAAATTATGCCAAATTAGATATGGGGGGATTTTGAATAAAGAATAAAAAGTTAATTAAAAATAGAAAAAAAAAGTTTTTATAAAAAAAAATGTTCTTTTTAACAAATGTATTTTTGCGTAGAATTCCTTTCTACGTAAGCGGCCTTCGGCCGCACTTAGGGATTATAACCCTCAGGCAGTAGAATTCTCCTTTCTGTGTTGCCAAAGAAGGGGGCCTGAACACCTTTTGCAGAGAACACCTTTCTGCGTAGGCGGCCTTCGGCCGCACTTAGGGATTATAACCCTCAGGCAGTAGAATTCTCCTTTCTGTTTTGCGAAGAAAAGGAGCTGAACACCTTTTGCAGAGAACACCTTTGTATATTTTTAATGCTTACTGGGTTATGTCCTATCTTCTTTTGTCTCATTCTTTTGCATATTTTGGAGTTTGACAGCTGAACTCCGCCATTTAATTTGCATATGCAACCAAAGTCAGACGCGTGATTTTGAAGGTGTTTTTATTTAATGAATTGTGATGAATTGGTTAATATTAAAGTCGTAAAGCAAGTTATAGCAAATCAAGTAAAGTGTAAAGTGAAGGGGAATACAAAAATATATTGGTAAAGTGGCTAATTTAAGCAGAATAGGAGTGATAAATGTACGCTAATTTCCGAATTTTACAAAAAAGGGCATATTTCAAACCCAATTTGTAAATAAATTAGTAACCAAAATTTACAAAAGTGAGTGTTAAAATATTGCGTGGACCCTTGGCTACAAGTGTGTGAAATTTTTTTTTGGATCGGGCCACCCATTTGGACGGAATAGCCCGAAATAGTTGTGAGCGGTACTAAACCCCACCCCAATTTTTACAAATTATTTGTCTTTCACAGATGGAATATATAAGAGAAACCATCGGGCCCAATGATATTTCGAAGTCGCTTAATAAATTGTTTACGGAAGAATTTTTGTTATCCTTAAACTGGGATGGCAACCAGAAAAAGTTAGCATTGCGAAAATATAAAATCTTTTCAAAATATGCTTTTGGTAAGTTAACCTTCATTAGTAAGTCATAACGTGTTTATTTATTTATTTTTATCACTCATACGCCATGTCCCGTTTATGTTTATCGCACACCGTCTTCAAAAGAGGCACAACTCAAAATTTGGCATTTTTTAAATTATGCGCTAAAAATGTACACAGAGCTTTTATTTACCTTTCAGCAAAAGCTAGTGCAAATTTTTGTTATAATTTAAAGATAAAAAACAAACTTAAGGTAAAGTCTCCCTTGCCCATATGATTATCATGTGCTAAGAAATTGTTTTTTGCAATTTCTGAGGAACGCGTAATTTTGATTTGTGCCCCTTTTGAAGACGGTGAGCGATATGTAGTTTTGTGATTTAGCATCACTCGTATGCCATGTGTTTTATACACATACATTTGAATTGCGTTTCACAATTTGGTATGTGCTTATATTTTTTATAAAGATGCGGTGAAACGAGAAGATTACGATTATTCGGATTACGAAGCATCAATGCGGAAAGGTTTCCGAAAGATGAAGAATAGGGTGTATAGGAGACGCTACAATAATAAGCTGACCAGTGAAGCAGCATCCACGCTAGACAAAAATTAATATTTAAAAATTATTTGAATTAAATCTTAAGTATGTTCATTGCAATTAAGTACCTTTAGATGTTAACAAACTTGTATTAACATGAAACTACATACATACATATGTACATATATTTTAATTTGAGCTAAGGCATTGTA
Source organism: Rhagoletis pomonella (assembly GCF_013731165.1). NCBI lineage: Eukaryota > Metazoa > Arthropoda > Insecta > Diptera > Tephritidae > Rhagoletis > Rhagoletis pomonella. The sequence continues at coordinate 51,401 of NW_023459029.1, forward strand.
AACACTTTCAAAATCAAGTTCATGTTGAGTTAATATGTAATTTATAATATATAATTACGGTGACCATCCGTCCTGTATTATAGGGGACAGTCCTTTTTTTCGTCAATTGTCCTGGTAATTTATTTATTTCATACGGGACGCCAAAAGTTCTGTATTTCTTTTAATGTCTCGTATTTGTGTCGTATTCGGTATTTTGGCGCCCTAGCAGCTCATAAAAATGACATGCCTATGAACTAGTAGTTTCGAATCGAGGAGCACATATATATGTAGTTGGTTTCTGAAGTTATAAGTCTGCGTATTTGTGAGTAGATATGAATCGAAATTAGTCGTTAATGATTATTGTTCAAGTTTCTAAAAGAAATTACCCTAGTATTAGCTTTTAAAAGGGTTTTTTCAACTCATTTTACGTTTGATATACTTAATGGGGCAAAGCATATTGAATAGGTAGTAGAAGTAGAGCAGCTGATCTTGCTTTTGTTGAATATCTCGTCTTTAAATTGCCATTTTTCTGCAGTTTTTTGCCCCGGGCGGCAAAATCCTCATGGTGCGAACACTCTAGGGTTAAATTACAAAATGCCAGGTAAGTTCAAGTTAATTTTTTACCATCTTATTATCAATTTAAACTTAACACCGTCTCTGGCAGACGCTTCAGAAGTATAGGCTCAATGTGTGTATGAGCACATACAATCCTTACCACCAAAACCTCTACTGAACTTTCTGAAGGAGCTAGGTTTAGAAGAATGGTTGTGACGAACATAGAGTACAATAGACCTATATGTATGCCCGAGTCCATACCTCAAGTTATATATTCTACATACGTATGTGCATATGTATAGTATATATACATACATAGAGTACATTAAATTTGCAATATTTATCTTTGTATTCTTATATTTGCTTTAAGCCGTATACACTTTGGCGGGCCGCTGAACTTTGTAATGCAATAAAAGACAAAATATCAAAAGTTTATCTTTGGCTTCCCAGCTGAATCAACATTGAAATTTAATAAGAATTTCACATAAAATGCGCAATAATAAAACCCATTAAAATTTAATAAATTGTTTTATTTAACTAGAAATTTTTGATTTTCTTTTTGTTGCAAATTGTATTCTTATTTGCAGCAAATGGGAATTATTTAGGTAAATGTCTCGAATTAATTCTTATTTTAAATAAATTGATATTTATAAAGTCAAACCTTTTCTAAAGTAAATTGCGCGCACCTACATACATATGTACAGTATGTTGTTGTTGTTGTTGTAGCGGCTACAACAACCCCGCCCAGGACGGTTGGTATCTCAGTCGTTGTCGTCAAGTTCCACTAACGGCAACCCTAGGAAGCGTGCAGCTTCTGTGGGGTTTGTCCACAGGGACAAGGCCGTTAGGGTTGTCGGGTATGTACTTATCGTTGGTGAAATGTAGAAAGCCTCAACTGACCTTTAATTTTTTTACAGGAGAAGCAATAAGACGAACCTCCTACACCGAAAACTCTGTGCGTAGGGCCATACAATCATCGAGCTTTGAGTTGCGACTATAAAATTTATTTTAGTATAATTTTTAGTATAAGCTACTTAAAAATGCAAAAAACCGCATTTTGAAAAAAAAAAACTGTAAGTTAGGGTTTCATCAATGATAGGCATGTAGAATCTACAAGTGCAGGTACACACAAACATAGGTACTTACAATACATATGAATTCTTCAGGAATTCCTCTAAATTCTCTATTTTTCATTCAAAGCACGACTATAACTAGTTTTTTCTACGGGTCTTGAATGTGATATACATACCTATTAATGCATTACGGTAACACTTATTTTCTCCGACTTAATTTTTTTCTGTGCTGCTTCTCAGCTTGTACAAATTAGAAGGCACAAAATTTTTACTCGATTAGAAAAGAAAAAGGATACCCCGAGATCTTTACTATTTGAAAAAATTTCTATAAAACCACGAAACAAATATTTAATATTTTTGTATTATGTACAGAACTATAAAGATTAGTTCTTTTTATTATTAAACGTGAATAAGAAGTGTGTACGAGGTGAAAGAAAAATGTATAGCAGATTTAAAAGTGATTTGTATATGAAATTTTTCCTTTTTAACCGACTTCACAGAAAGGAGAAAGGTTATAAATTCGTTGGAATATTTTTTTCTTTATGTATGGACCTCGATAATCGATTTCTTTAATTGTTTTTTTAAAGGAAATGTGTTACCTCACAGGTGGTCCCAGTCGGTTTTGTTGTTTGCTTAAAGTTTACATGTCAGAGTATAAAAGTGTTCTTTGAAATTAGTATATTTTAATATAATTGTAGATTCTCAAGGTACTTGTGGATAAGCAGTCCCCAACATATATTTTTAACTTTGTTTGGAATGAATTCAATAAAAATGTGCATGCACAGATTATGAGACTTTGCTTTTTTATTCAAAAAAGCAGTTGGCAAGCAAATTTGGACTTTGAAAGTCTATTCAAATTTCTCACAGCTCATTTTTGCACGGATTGAAACCAAGTTTAAGAATAGTGCATTCAAAAGTGCTGCAATTACAAGAGCCGCCCTATTGAACTTTATTTGATAGGTTATAAGATAGGCCTTCAATTGAGCTTTAGATTCACATTTTTTAATGTTTCCAGATTCTACATCCGAGTCTTCGCTTGCTTTAAGCACTTTGAGCGACCTCTAAATATTTTTTGATTTCCAAATAAAAAAAATATGGGTATATTTTTTTGGTATCTACAGAACTTTCGTCGGTGAAAGCATATTCCGACTTTTATCTACTTTTTCACATAAATTTTTGGACCGCCCTATGTAATACATATGTATGTATGTATGCACATACGTCACATTTCTATGAAGTTATATGCATTCATTCAAAACTATTTATTCTGCGATATTCGCAAGAGTCTAAAAGTGATAAAAATATCAACCAAGCAAATAAAGTTCGTTATTAGTCATGCCAAAGAAATAATCAAAGTAGATACATACATACATATGTATGTACATAAGCTAATTACGCCAAGGATTTATAATCTCAGTGTTATTCTTCTGTAGCTAAGACTTTCGCTGGCAAATTTCGGAGCGTTGATCTCAATCTAATAAGTCGGGGGAATGATTGCATAATGATCGTTTCTACACAATTCCTATAAGATGGGTCTGGATATCTGTATTCCTAAATCCGTTGCATAAACCAATATGCTTTCTTTACTTACCACAAGATTTGCGGCAGGTGTATTATCTTCCCAATTAAACTGGTAATCCCCTTTGCTCGCCACTTGCCCATCTTCGTATAACACAGCACTGAAATTCACCGTGCCACCAATGACGGATGAACCGGTGCTCTTAACTTCGACATAATAAGCTGCCACTGCAATCGGGAAAGTGAATAGTGATTAGTAAAAATTACATTATATGCATAAACTTACAATACCTAAGTATATCTATGTACATATGTACATACATTTATTAAAGGAATGAAACAATTAGTGGGCGGATATCGATTTACAGGCCATTAACAATGGCTGAATACGAAAAACTCATTAGCTTTCTATAGCATATTTATGAATGAATGCGTAGATGCTAACGAGGTGAGGCGAATGGCCAGCAGGATGCTGAGGAATCAATGCACGCATGCAAATATTACCTGTGGTCAATGTTCCCAGTAGAAGTGAAATCAGCAATCCCATGTAACCACATTGTCTTCGGTTCGGCATGTCCGCTTACAAACTTGCTTAGCTTACTATGGAATAACTTATTCTGTTGCACTGGCGAAACTTTTGTTTTATTATTTATTTCCACGTTTGTTTTGCATTTGTCCGTAGTCGCTAACGCCAACGCTAGTGACAATCACTTTATGAAAAATGCGATTTTTTCTCTGCACAACGCTGTCGGCCCCTTTGCACAATCCCACCCACTTTCCAGTTGAGCTCTTGCTACTGGTTCAACTTTCCCACTAATTGTTTCTTAATTTTTCGGTTTGCAAATTACAATTAATAATTATTTCAATGCAATACATTAAATTTTCACAAAAAAGGTGTTCACCCCAACTGCGCATCACTTTTTTACGAACTTTTGCTTCTGATCAGACAAGGAAAATAGAATTTGTAAAATAATCGCTGGTGATACCAGACGCCCGATTTGCACTAATGCTGCCACTATGATGCGAAGAAATACCACACAAGCTGGCAGCACTACAATTGTTTGATTGATGCTACTGGCCGTCTTCACATGCTTGAAAATCTCGCTTGCGTTTGCTTCTTTCTCTCGCAAGCGGATAGAGTTTTGTTGACTGGGCATTTGACTGCATCCTTTTTTATTTCGTCGCCTGGGTAAAAGATTGTCGTATGTTACGCACGTACGTATGACGTTTACGACAATATTTTACCCAGGCGACGATTTGTAAAATGTTGCCAAAAAAGAAGGTATAGATTTCGGTTCTTTGGCATCAGCTTTAATCAAACAGTCACATTTACAGGTGGAAATACATATTGTGTAAGAACACTTTTAGTTATTTATTATGTATTTCTTCTTTTTATATAAAATATCCCTTAATCAATCACGCCCATTTGGTTCTTTTTAAATTTCATTATTTTTTGCACATTAGTGCCCCTGTGGTGTCACTTGTTGTCAAATTTCCAATTTGCTGAGGTGTCAAATAATTGTCAATTTCAGATTAGACAAATTTTTTGCACTCGTGTTGATTTCGTTTTTCGTCTGAATCTGAATGCCTCAAAAATAAAAGAAAAATCGTGGAAAATTAGTGAAAATGTCCAAGGATCCGAACCAAAAGGAAGCTATCATAAAAGCTGCATATGCGGATGTAAATAAATTTGGTCAAAATGGCGAATACGAAAAGGCAGTCAAGGCGGTGAATAGAGGTATGTAGTAGTTGTTGTGTTTGGTCCTCCCCCGGGAACGCCTCTCGTAGAATCAGTCGGATACCATTAATTTTTTTTACTTTATCCATAGTTTTGGGCGTTGCGCCGGATGATCAGACAGCTTTGCATTGCAAAGTTGTTTGCCTGATACAACTTTCAAAGTTCGAGGAGGCATACAAATTCATAGAAAAGAATAAACTTGCCGCCACTCTAGTGCTGGAAAAGGCCTACTGCGAGTATCGCTTGAACAAGCCCGAACAAGCATTGAAAACTATTGATAATGCTGATATTAATCCATTGCCGGTGAGCTTGAAAGAGTTGCGCACACAAGTGCTATATCGGCTGGAAAGGTATGAGGAGTGCTTTGATGCTTACAGGGAAATAATCAAAAATACCAATGATGATTATGAAAATGAAAGGCGCACAAATTTGAGTGCTGTTGCCGCTAACTTGGCAGTAGATAAGGTATAGAAAACGGTTCGAACGAATTTTTCCTGGTCCACTGAAATGTAAAGTATTTTTGTTATTTCTAGAATAAGGAAATACCCGAGCTGCCGGAAGAAACATATGAGCAGTACTATAACGCCGCTTGCATAGCTTCGAATCGCCAGCGGTATGCCGAGGCTGAGAAAAAATTGCGTGCCAGCGAAAAACTTTGTCGTGAAACTTTGGAAGAGGATGGCGTGACTGAGGAGGAAATGCGCGAAGAATTAGAACCGATACGTGTGCAGTTGGGTTATTGCTTGCAAATGCAGGGGAAATTAAAGGAAGCGGCAGCCATATATGCGGAATGTTTGCGCTTTAAGCCCAAAGATCCAGTTTTAGTTGCTGTGGCCAGCAATAATTCGGTGGTCATCAATAAGGATCAGAACGTGTTTGACTCTAAAAAGAAAATACGCTCGGCTATGTCAGAAGCATGCGAATCGAAGTTGACTAGTCGTCAAAAGAAAGCAATTGCATTGAACAATTGTTTGCTTGCATTTTTTACAAACTCCAGTGACCAAGTACAGCAATTATGCCAGAAGTTAGTGGAAACTTATCCTGATTTGGAATTCCAAACTCTACTTATACGTTGCTCTCAACTCACCAAGGATAAGCGACAGAAAGAAGCAGTGGACTTGTTGAATAAGTACGCGGCTGCACATAAAGAAAATGCCTTTGCATCAAAATTTGCCATTGTGCAACTTTTGCTGTCTCAAGGCAGCCGCAAAGAGGCGATTGATATTCTGCTTTCACTTGGCGAGAAAATGTATAAACCAGGTATTATATCTGCGTTAGTAACACTCTACTTGGGCACTGATAATAAACGCGCCGCATCTGAGCTGCTGAAGTCGGCTGTCGAATGGTATAAAATGAACAATGTAAGCACCCCCTAAAAAAATTTCCTACAATTTTATTTAAAATCGTTTGTTTGCAATTACATACAGGTAAGCAGTGGCGATTTGAGCGATATGTGGCGCCAAGCTGCAGAATTCCACTTACGTGGCGGTGCATCTGAAACAGCAGCCAGTTCACTTGAAGAGCTACTCAAGTTAAATGCCAATGATATGAAAGTATTGGCACAGTTGGTTATTGCATATGCACAATTCAATCCAAAACGTGCCTTGGAATTGAGTAAACGTCTACCGAAACTTGAAACACTTACTACTGCCTCCGAAATCGATGCGTTAGAGGCGGCCAATTGGGTGATGTCTACAAAAGCAGCAAAGAAGACAGCGAATGCTAAAATCGACCAATCCCCTGGCACGCCAGTTGTCGAGAAAAAGAAGAGCCGCAACCGCAAACGCAAAGGTAAACTGCCCAAAAACTACAACGCCGAGGTGCCACCAGATCCAGAGCGCTGGTTGCCCAAATATGAACGTACTGGTTTCCGTAAGAAGCGTGATCGTCGTGCAAAGGATATTATTAAGGGTTCACAGGGTATGGCTAGTGGCGCTGCTGATCAATAGTAAGTTGGCTTAATGCTTTTTTGATTTTTCGTGAATGCATAAGGTTATTTATTTTTCAGTGATATGTCGAATCGTGCCAATCTTAGCAAAAATTCTCCCGCCACCCCTGTCTACCAAGAACCGACACCAGGACCACGTCAGCAGCATCGCAAGGGTGGTCATAAAAAGAAGAAGGGTGGACGTTTCTAAACCCTATGCCACGCTAGCATACTTTAAGCTATTCGGGGAATTTTTTAAAGCATGCTTTTAATATTTTCTAAGTTATTGTGCTTGAATATTACAACAGTAGAGGATATATAAAGCAAAATGCATTTGCATCGAGAATAAGCTGGAAATAAATTATATAAAAGCTCTTCAAATTTGTGGTATTTATTCAATGCCAACACTTTCCATACTTACTATTCTATTTTTTAGTACCAAGTATATGTAGTCTTTAATATACATACATACATATGTATTTGGCGGAAATTTTAGTTTTCTGAGAAATTGTAATTATTATTCATCGTCATCGTCGTTTTGCTTTTTCCCACTATCATCGTTGTTTGTGGTATCATCACGTCGCGCATCGTACGAATGCAGCGGTAATGTCTCTAACCATTCCAACATTGACCGCTCCTTATATTCTGTCTCGTATATATTTGCGTTAATATAACGTTCTATGAATTCTTTAATTTCATCCTCTTGTTTAGTCCAAGTCAGTGGTTCATGAATGCCATCGCCGCCATAACGATCATTATAGCGTTCATAGTGCACTGTGTCTAAAACAAGGCCCAAACCTGGTGCCATCGGCAAATCTAACCGTTCTTCAGTTAGCGCGCGATCCAATGTAGCTGTCGTGGTATTACCACGTGCAATTGCTATCGCCAAACCAACCATTTTCCGAATTTGATGAAGCATGAAACTTTGTCCCTTAACTTTGAGCGTTAGAAATTCAATGCCTTGTGGCGTTACAAATGGTTCGGAGCAACTAAATGACATAATGAAGCGTTTGGCAGAAGGATCCAAAAAGTTTCTGAAAATAAAATAAATAAGCATGTATCAACGTTTAAAGCAGCAATTGCCAAAATCACTTACTTCCGGCTTGTGAAATTGTGAAAATTTTTGGTGCCTTCGTACAGCTTCAGCACCTCTCCTATCTTTAGATGCTGAGCAGGCTCAATACGGTATGACTCAAAAACGTGTTTTTGCCCACAATCAGCAAACGCAACGGATGGCAGTGTGTATGTGTAGGTACGTGCGTTGCACTGGTCTTTCGCATTGAAGCCTTTGGTAACGCGCTCTACTGCAAACAAACGTATTTGCTCCGGCAAATCTTCATTTAAAGCTTTGATGTCCAACGTATCGGCTAAAAGGTGAAATGTGCATGTACATACATATAAGCAACTGCAAATCGATATTCAAATGTGCTCAAACCTTCCAAACTTACGCAATTTTATCGAGCACACTTGTCTCGCCGCAGACACCCCTTTATCGGTGCGTGCGGCACGCTGAAAGCATGCCGCTTGTGCTGCCTCAAAACTTTCCTCTGTAATCCACTTATGTTTTAACATAGCTTTGAACAACTCCTCCTCAATGGTTTGCATGCCCGGATTGCGCTGCATGCCAAAGTAATTGGCACCACAGTAGCTTAACAATATTGCGCATTTTTTTCGCTTCACACGATCTGCTGGATCAAATGCTGGGCGCTTTGTATCACCCGCCTGTTCATCTTGTGTCTTCCAGTCGACCCACTTTCTCCGCTTCAGTTCTCGTTTTTGACGTTTAGTGTCTTTCAATTGTTCAGCCACTGCCGCACGTTCAACCTTCTTCTCCGCCTCCTGCTGCTCCAGTTTGTCAAGCGCTTCAGACATGGCGGCAGCAAATCCTCTGGGTTGTTGTATTTG
>NW_023459029.1:65095-80759 GCF_013731165.1 Rhagoletis pomonella
AATTAAATTTAAAATTTATGCTGCGCGTTTACTTGGTACATAAAATAACGTCACAGCAGTGCTTTAATATTTATTATATAAATGCATATGAAACTTTCACTTCAATACCGTTGTGTGTGCAACAAAATGCGTACGGTGCTTAAACAACTGAATCAACAAAGATTTCTAGTCATTTTCGTTATTCATTTGTATTTGTTGGAAAAATCAATATTGCTGTGCAATTGTGTTCATGGTTTCAGGTGAGTAATGTGCATTTTGACAATTTAATATTTCTATATTTGCAATTGACATAATTCGAGTACATATTTTGCATAGAATATGCTAAATGTTACATCAGCAAATTGGATGCACGTGTTTAAGTTTATACATGCAAACTTCTGAATGGATTTGACACTTCGCTTGTCATAATATATGTATATAAATAAACTAAACTAGAAATTAAAGGAGAATTAGATAAAAAAAATTAAAAAGGTCCTGCAAATTAAATGAATTGAAAAGTATACAATTAAAATAAAAATTAATTAAAAAAGAAAAGAAAGTACATCAGTTAAAAAAATAAGCTATTTAAAAAATATATATTTTTCATATTCAAATATAAAAATTAAAAGAAAATTAAATTAAAAAAAGAAAAAATTTTTTGTTTTTGTTATTTTATGGTCTTATGACAATTATATTCAACAATTTTTATTGAGCTTGAGGCCGTTTTTAATGAAAAACTTATTATTGTTGCTGTCCACACAAGTCAGAATTGCGCTGTAAAACGATTGTGTAACATGACGCTGAGCAACACCATTAGCTCTGACAAAATTGGAAAGGAGCAGTTTGATACCAAAAGAGGTTTCGTTAGATTTCTTTAATCTGAAGTTCAAGAAGATAATAAGAACTGCGCAACTGAACCGCACTGGTCCATTTTTTTAAAACACTCCACCTGGCCCACGTATACCGATGGCGAAAAGTCTGTGTCTAGAAATTAAATAAAAAGAAAAGCGTTTAGATCTGGAGGTGAATGAGGACAAAACGAAGTATTTGCTGTCATCAAACAAGCACTCAGTGCATACGCGCCTAGGCACCTATGCCATTGTTAACATCTGAAAGATAGGATTTTGAAGCTTTTGAGGAACTCATACACTTGGGAAACTATCGTGAAAGCCGATAATAATAAAGTAGTAAAGTCCTCTCTCGACGTACCACACACACTATGGAATTATGAGCTGTATGAGCTTTACAGCGACATTGACATAGTCCAACGAATCAAAATTTGGCGCTGCGCTGACTTAGTCATATCGTACGAATGGATGGCAAAGAACCACCCTGAAAGTACTCCGTATGGTACGAGCTGGTGGTTGCAGAGAAAGAGGAAGGGGGCTTCTCTGCTTATAAAATGTCCCTGCCAAAACTGCTAAAGCCGCTTTAGAATGTTGTAAATGTACTGGGATTTGCCTTAAATACGAGTAGACAGTTTAATTGCCTGGCTTGGTACTCCTCCTCATTCACGGGTGCTAGGGCCCGTGTAAGTAAAGGGAAGAGTGAACGCCCTTGACAGAGCTCGTAGGGCGAACAAGTGTGGTGTCTCGACGTTGGGGGATTTTGGCGTAGCACTCCTACCCTTGCCATTTGCACCTCCGTGACGATTGCCCTCTCGATTCTTGAACTTTTACGATATCCGACTTGCTGCAGCGCTTTCAATGCTCATATTTCAGCTGCCAATCGCCTTGACTTGGGCAGAGATACAGCAGGTTTCGTCGAGGGAATTCTGTTTGCTATCCTCTTACTGCCTTTTGTATAGCCCCTTCCCTTTACTCAACCCAACTTGGGATCGGCTTTGCCAGAGCTATAATTTAGATTAAAAAATAACAAACTTTAAACCTGGAAAAAATTACTTTCATTTACAAAATAATCACCATCTTTAATTTTTAGAAATATCACTGAAAGTGCAGAATTAGTCACCGGCATCGAATCCAGCTTATCGTTGCCTGATATATTGCCAATACCATCGAAAAATTACGATAAAAATCGCGCGCCAAAATTACTCGGACAGCCGACCGTTGTCTATTTTCATGTGACAGTGTTGTCATTGGATTCGATCAATGAAGAATCGATGGTAAATACACAAAACAAAAAATTAAAAAAAAAAACTATTTTGCAAAATTCAAGAATATGCATAACTATCTCTACTTATAGACATACGTCACCGACGTATTCCTAGCACAAAGTTGGCGTGATCCCCGCCTGCGACTGCCAGAGAACATGAGCGAACAGTATCGTATACTGGATGTCGATTGGTTGCATAGCATTTGGCGGCCAGATTGCTTCTTCAAGAATGCCAAAAAAAGTCACATTCCATGAGATGAGCATACCGAATCATTACCTATGGCTATATCATGACAAGACATTGCTCTACATGTCAAAGTGAGTTACGAGTATGCAATTGCTTTGTTGATGAGAATGCATTTTTTTCATAAAAATTTAACAGAACATTAAATTGAAATATGTAATCCCATTGCCTACTTTGCCTTTGCAGACTAACTTTGGTGTTATCTTGTGCCATGAAATTCGAATCCTATCCACATGATACACAAATTTGTTCCATGATGATTGAGAGTTGTAAGTTGTTTTGGTTTAAATTAGTAATTTATTTCTTGTTTGAACTTATGTAACTAACTTTCTGTTTTAGTATCACACACGGTTGAAGATTTGGTATTCATTTGGAATATGACCGATCCGTTGGTGGTTAATAGCGAAATTGAATTACCACAATTGGATATATCGAATAATTATACAACCGATTGTACCATAGAATACTCGACAGGTATGATTATTTTATATTTAGGTGGATAAATGAAATTTAATACGGGTGCAAAAATTCACACACACACACACGCACACACTCACCCATTCGTCCATACATACATACATACATAAGCACTGCGCATACAAGGAGCTGCGCAAAAACCAAAGACTCAAGGCACAAACTTTATTTGAAATTCAATATGGACCAAAACTCTTCAAGTTTTTTTTTTTCAACCTGATAATTTTTAATATTGATTGGCGAAACTGGGAATAAGTATACTGAAAAGCTCCTAAAGTCGGAAAGAATAACGAAAAGTAGTATACGACCAACACCGAAAAAATTCCGAATAGTCCTGGAAAAATGCTTAAAGCTCTCGAAAAATAAAACTTGCAGAATCTGCAAAGCCTGGTAAAATTCCAAAATGTTAAATCTGAAGAATACCGAAAAGTCTCGAAAAGCTCCAAATAATCCCGGAAAAGAAAGCACCAAAACTCTAAATAGCTACGAAAAATCTAGAAAACTTCGAAAAAAATCGTGAAGTTCTAAAAAAATTACAAAGTTCAAAAAAAAAATAAAACTCAGAGAAGTCCTGTAAAAACCCAAAAAGTAAAACTGGAAGAATACTAAAAAGTCTCGGAAAAGCAAAAAATCATGAAAAATCGCGTGAATAATCCGGCAAATCGAAACCAAGAATCCAGGAAAGCGCAGAAGAAGTTGAGAGAATTTCCAAAAATGTCTCGAAAAAATTCCCAAAGTTCAGAAAAGTCCGAAAAAATCCCGAAGCTCGCGAAAAGTAAAACGAATCCGAAAAATGCAGAAGAGTCGCAAAACGTAAAGCACGACGACTCTCGGTAATCTGAAAAGTAAACTTGATCCCGGAACATTAAATACAAATAACCCAGAAAATCTTCGAAAAAATACAGAAACTCCGAGAAAATCATAAAGCGTAAAACAAAAACATCGAAAAATTTCCGCAGTCGCGAAAATTAAAACATGTAGACTACCGAAAACTCTGAACGGCCCTGAAAAAATCCTTAGAAAATTTCAAATGCCTCAAAAAAACACGAAGCTTTTAATTTAATTTTATTAGAAATGCTTAAAACAAGCTAATATTAACATAAAAAAAACAAAAAGTGAAGCAGTATTTCTGTCGCGAAATGATTAGTTAATTTTTTTTTTATAGCGTGAGGAAATCATAATCTGCAATGAGAAAGGCGATCTCAATAAGACATATCTTTTGGATTTCAAAATAATTAAAAACAAAACTTTTATTTACATACATGCATATACTTTCATTAATGTAGTGATAGCGATGACATGAACATATTCATATCCTTATCTAAATTCCATATACGTATTTCGCATAGAAATTATTTCTTGGATGTTTATCTATCGACATTTATGAGTTTCCCAAAATAAATTTTTCAGGTAATTTCACTTGCCTGGCTATAGTTTTCAATCTGCGTCGACGTCTTGGCTATCATCTCTTTCACACGTAAGTGCCCCTATTACGGTAAATGAAGCACATTTTTATTTTTTTTTTAAATTCATTCCTCATTCCACTCCTCACTCACAGCTACATTCCATCTGCACTTATTGTGGTCATGTCATGGATTTCATTTTGGATTAAACCCGAAGCGATACCGGCACGCGTCACACTCGGCGTCACATCGCTACTAACACTCGCTACACAAAATACACAATCACAACAATCGCTGCCGCCCGTATCCTATGTGAAAGCCATCGATGTGTGGATGTCATCATGTTCGGTATTTGTATTCCTATCGTTGATGGAATTTGCTGTGGTCAATAACTATATGGGACCCGTGGCAACGAAAGCCATGAAGGGTTATTCGGATGAGAATATACACGATTTGGGTGATTTGAAGGTGAGAAAGGTGATGCGTGACCGCTTTGATTTTTAAATGTTGTAATAAATAAATACGAATAATATCACTAATATTTTTATGTAGAATCATCACCGTGAATCCATAATTGAGCCACAGTATGACACATTCTGCCATGGACATGCCACAGCGATTTATATTGATAAATTTTCGCGTTTCTTTTTTCCATTCTCCTTTTTTATACTGAATATTGTGTACTGGACAACATTCCTTTAGTGGTTAGTGTCGCTTAAATAAACGAGCAAATTGTTATTGTTTGAAAATTCTTGAAATTGGTATGTACATATTTACTTTAAAGTCTTTTATAGCAGAGCTATTTAAAAAATTCAACGACTCATTTCATTACATCTGGAATGGGTCTATTTGTTAATTTTATTATGGCGTAATAATGTTTATTTCAATAGTGTTATTGTGACTTGTCCCACGACTTGTTTGTTAGGAAATAGCGGCGAATCAGTTGCCCTTGATAATAGTAGGTTGAATAAGGGTGTATATAGCTCAATGGGTTTGTCCTGTTACAGGATTGACGTTAAGTAAGGCCTTTACTTAAGTACTAATGCTGGGTATTTTCCGGAATCTGCGTAGTTTATCCGCTATGCGTAAAAAATTGTATAGTCAAAGGAGTAACTTTCCCAGCACTCATGGCATTCACAATTTTCATTACCCAACCTGTAACTAGTTATTTTCGATTTTAGTACAATTTTTAAGTTATTCTTCGATTCAAATCAATTGGGCTGTTCACAGTTCGTTTCACAATGGGTTCCCAAATGTTGAGGTCAAGATTTTGAGACGTTTTCTAACCGTAAGATTTTGCGGTTTTCCTTCATATGAAAATAAACTGTGTTTATTCTTTAAATGGAAGCAAATGCGACAAAAAAATCTAAAAAATAAACGTTGAATTTTAGGCGCTTGAAACTTGCAAATTATTACACTACAATTGAGTGTGCTATAAAACTGTATAATAAAAAAATTCTAACACTTCTAAAAAAAATGTTTGAAATTTGGATGAAAATTTGTTGATTTTTTTTTAGTTTTCTACAAAGTTTTAAACAGGGTTTTGTTGGAAAATGAGATGTGTTTTAATTGAAAATTCTTAAAAATAAATAAACATAAGTGGCAAACAATAGAATAATTTTTATTTTTTTAAATTTAATATTTTTATTCCATCTTCTTTAATAAATTTTAGAACCTAAACCCTTTTGCTTAAAAAAATATAATTTAAAGTGTATTTAAATTTGTTGCCGAACCACTTCTAGCAAAGTTACGATCACTTAATCTTGAAATAGTTCGGAAAATTCCAAAGTAGTAGTATCTCGAAGTAGTGTTCCCGCGAATTCCGAAGTAGTCCCGAAATAGTTCAGAGAATCCCGAATGTCTCGATAATCCTGAAACAATCCCGAAAATCCCCAGGGGCCAGAAGTAGTCCTGAAAATCCTGTTTGATCCCAAAACATATAACCAGAGGTATCCCGTAAAGTCCCGAAGAGTCCCCTAATTACTTAAAAAATTCCAAGTATATAATACGAAGAATCACGAAAGTAAAAAAATCTTGCGCACCTAGTATGTACATTAGGGGGCCCAAATAAAGTAAAGTCGGAATTTTAATGCTCTCACTCCCTAGGAATGTTCTATACCGAAAAAATACTCCCCTATTTTCTTATTATTTTGAAATAAGAAACTATTTTGTGGCCGTTCAAAGCAATCAAAGTTTTCCATGTGTTTTATGTGGGGCGAAAAAATTTCCGTAGAAATTGTACAGATGTCTTGAAATTCTATAATTTTCGACGGGAAAGCTTTGCTTCTCTTCAGGAAACTTGCAATAACAATGCCCAATGTTTATTTAATCATATTTTAAATATATAAAATAAAAATATTTAAATATTTTTTTATTTCGAAATATTTTTTTTTTTTGATACAGAAAAATGCTAGGGGGTGAGAGCAGTCAAATTTGTGTATCACATACATAAAAACGGACCACCCTAAGTACATACATATCAAGGCCTGAAGAATAAAAGGCAAACACTGCCCATTATTTCCGCCTCAAAAAAAAAAAGGTCAGGCAAACATTGCATAACCGGTACGGTAAAGTTGGTTGAGCCTTTTTCCGATGTTGTGCTTACCTTTCTTTCCCTTCCTTCAACAATGAGAAAATTTCAATTATTAAATATTAAACAATACATGTATGCTATTTATTTATAAATTTAACTTTCTTGTTGTATGTATGTATATATGTATGTATGTATTAGTATTTAATCGGTTGATCACATTGAAAAAGTCTATTTATTAAGTTATTTATGTATGTATTTATGTTATGTATTTTTTTTACATTTAGGTTAGCATGCGGAAAAGCATTTTCAAATATCTTTTGGTACACAAGGTTTTTTGTATGTATATTTTATTGTGTACAGAGGTTAACCACCAAATAGAGCACAACAATTTCTTTCATGTATTTCTTTACACGCGTTTTTACACCTGCTGTTATACATTTCGGTTGATTTGTAAAATATGCAATTTATTTCGAAATATCTACACAATTAAATATTGGCTCTATTTAGCTGCCCATCTCTGTATACATTTACTTATAGGCGTTTTTTGTTTATGTATGTATGCATATTTATTGAAATATAGAAAAAAGTAATTTTCAAAACTCACCTCTCTATTAAATACAGGGTAATTGCAGCTTGTCTATAAAATATGTTTTTTAAATAGTAAAAAAAAAAAACTTTTAATAATTATTATAAGAATAATTAGACTAATCGATCTATAACTCATTTATTATGTATATACTACTATACAGGACATACAAATGCATCGCAATATCATCTAGTACTACAGAGAAATTGCGTTTTTCGTAAAGAGATAATAAGAATTGAAGCCAAAGCTAATTTATACTATGTAGTATGCAAGTATGTATGTAAATACAAAATGCGCGCGCGCACACACACTTACGCACACAGATGGGAGAGCGTCGATATTTATGTATATTTAATTAATTATTATTTTTTTTTTTACTAACGATTAATATTTTTTTATTTGCTGTTGGCAGCGTAATTAAAGTATAAAATATTTCATTTGATTTCTTTAAAAAAAAAATATTACAAAAGCGAAGCAGAAAATAATAATCACACACAAAGTTTCTTAAACATAATTGCTTAAATAATGCTAATATATTGTATATGTAATTTTGTATATTTTTGTTTTTGTTTTTTCGCTTCATTACCGCTGCTAAACTTTGAGTATAACGCTATATATTTTTTTATTTATACTTATTTCATTTGGTCGTCCATTTTTTGTAGTTTAATTAATTTTTTTTCTATGTTAAGCTTAGCTTAGCTAAAATATTTATACGTAAAAAATAATACACGCAAGAAACGGAAATATGTATGAGGAAATGCTCCCAATGAGCAGCTAAATTCATTTACTGTAAGCAAGCTTGAATTTTCTCAATCCATTCTTGTGCTAAATTCGCATTAACCGCATAAAAGTTGTAGGTGCGCCGATTGGTCTTCAGCTATGTGAAAAATGAGAGTATAGATATGAAATATATATTTATGAGTATATCATATCTTTGTACATCCATACATATGTATGTATTTATCTACATATCGGTTTTAAGATCATAAATCATAAATAAAAATCCAATATAACGATGATTTTTTATCGAAAAATAAAAAAATCCAAATTTAACGACTGTTCTTGAATGGAAAAAATAACGATTTTGCAATGATCTAAAAATAAAAAACTTGATATTTAACTGTTATTTTCGTCACTGGTTTTAGTATGAGCTACTACTTAAAAACGCAACAAAATGTTTTCTTGAAAAAATTTCAGTTAGGGCCTTTCTACATTTCATCAACGATATGTATACATATTCTGTACACCAAGGTGCCTTCAACTTCATATCGAAAAGTAGGGCCCCTTTTTCCATGTAAATTATAATATTTGCTTCTTTTCATGACACCTAACAAAATATTTTCGCTCAACACAGGTTAATTCGTGAGCTGAATTGTATCGAAACTATCTCGAAAAAAAGAGAGAATTTGTACTGCAAAATTTATTGTCATAAACAGGGACGGATTTTATGTAAGTTTTAGTCTTTTCTGCTAAAAAATAGAGTAGTTTAAAAATTACCACGATTTAGGTTTCCTTGGTTGCCTTTTTTGCCATTGCTTAAGTGATTATGGCAAACTTAAAAAATTTAACAAAATTTTATATTAAAAATAAAGCCCACAGCTCTGCGAAAATAAGTGGTTTGGATAAGATTCAGAAGAAGCTGTTTAGATGAGCGCAGGTCTCTACTTCCAGACGGGTGTTGGAAAAATTCAAAGCCGCATTTTCAGCTAACAGAACTTTGGAGACAATAAGGGCCGTTGATAAAATTTTGATGTACGATGTATATGCACATCGCTAGCTAGGAGTGAAAAGTTGCCAAGTCTACTTTTTGTAAAAACTAACATTGTGATACAGAAAACAAGGAAAATTAAAAATCGTTTTCAAAAACACCGAACTACTTATTTTATTTCTACCTATTTTTAGGCAGTGAAATGAAGATTTTAAAAGAAAGCGCAAAGAAGCCGAAAAATTCAAAGGAACGCAGAATTTTTATTAATGTCGAATTCTACCAAATAGTACAGTTATGTTTTAGTTTGAATACACCAACAAAAAAAAAATTAAAATTAGTTTTCTGTTTTTCTTTTCTCCTGTAAATTTTTAAAAATTGGACTTAACAAATTTTCACTTTATGCTAGCCATATACTGTTTTAATAAGAATTTCTAAAAAAAATGCATTGTATAACGAAAAAAATCTGAAAATACTTTATATGGAACAAATGGGTAAGGCAGTCAGCAAAAAAAATTCTCAAAAATCAACGCGAATTTTTAGACATTTGAAATTTGCACATTATTATACTAAAATTTAATGGGCTATAAAACTGCATACCCGAATTCTATCATGAAATTCATATTAAAAATATTTGCGATTTTGCTAAAACTTTGCAGATTTTTCTTATTTTTCGTACACTGTTTCATGCTTGAATTTAAATGGGGTTTACTAAAATATAAGCAGCATTTTAATACAAAATTAACAAAAAATTCTAGCATGTAAAACATTGCGAATATTAACACAAAAAACCGTACGCTCAATTTTGCGAGCAACAATATAGAAATCGATATAAATCATTATACTTTATTTTTTGGGGAAACAACAACTATAAGAGTTATCAAGGGCCAAACTGATACATTAAAAAAAAATAAAAATATAAAAAAGACCTGTTGCGTCCAACACCGTATCTATCACGATCAGAGTGACATAATCCAAAAACTCAAAAGCTCGAGAAAAAAGGCCTTAACATAAGTACATATGTATATGCATAGGAGTATTTGTGTGATTACTTACATCAAAGAAGCCCTTCTCGTCTATGCGCTTCGTACCAATTTGTGCTGGTTGCGCTGGCGTAACTGATTGCACTTCGGCCAATTCTGTGTCAGGATTAAAAATATGTAAAAAAGGCAATTAAATATTTTAGAAAGTTTTATAAAAGAGCGTAGTTTTTTTTTGTATTACGCAATTTTAAAATAAGTTTTGTTTTAATATTGTTATTGAGCTTTGTACCAGGAAAAGGTTTATTAGGAAAAATGTTAAAAGCAACAATGTCTAAGCGGTGGAAGTTATAGCTGCTATTTCGGAGATCACCACATCTTCTCATCAGACTTCTTTTCCTAGACTTCAGCAGGGATCGAACCCGCATCATCGAAGTGCTAACCACTCTGTACACTCTGCACACCCCGTAAACTATGGTTGCTAATTCATTTCCTTATTCAACCTACTACTATCAAATGCAGCTTACGTTTATTTTTCAGTTTTCTGATAATAAGATTTTAGTAAATATTTCCATTCGACAACTCACCTATAACCCCTTTGCATTGTGAATCCTCGCCAGAATCATAATAACGCAGTTGATGTTTTATGGAGTCCAGCACAAACCAACGCTGCTTCCAGCCTTTCAGCAGGGCGCCGCGTTTATAAAGATGCCTTGAAAAAGAGAAAAGAAAGTCGTAGAATGAATTAAGAATAATCAGAAGATTAAAGAATATATAGGGCGGTCTGCTAGACTAGCAATCCGCCCCTTTTAAGAAACCAAAACCTAAGGGAATAAAAAAAAAAAATCCGGATCAAGCCTTCCAAAAATATATAGTCTCTAACAAATCGTATTCATTCTTATAATAAATCTACATAGGTTTCTTCGACGAGCCAAATGTATGCATGGATTTGCGAGCATTTAAATTAAAAATAAAACCACTACGTTTTAGGTCATCACACTCACCCCTCATGTGTTCGATTCTCCGCCACATTGCTGCTAAATTGATTGTAGAAATGATGACTTGAAGTACGCGCCGTTGTAGCGGCACTCGATGCTATACTTGAGGTGTCACCCTGCGATATGTTGACATTTGGCGGCACTACACCATCCACGGCCTTATATTTGGTGCAGTTCTTCAATGACACCTCGGTGCATTTTTCGTGATAAGAATTGCCACAGTCCATGCAGCGATAACCGACTGGACCCCATAGCAGCTTGGTGCAGTGATTGCAATTGGTGGGTGTTGTATAGGGATGCTTCTCGAAACGATGTGGATGAAAGAATTTATCCTGATAGCCACTTAAGCGACCCTTCATGAGTATCTCCAAAGTGGAACGTTTGTGCGCTAATTTTCCGTGCGATTGCAATAGAATACTACTCAACGATGACTTGCGCGTCAGCTCTTCCATTTGGGGTACCTCCAATTGATCCCACACTTGCAACCATTTTTGTGGCAGATGGCCACGTTCGGTTTCCGCTTGTCGCACATCACTCAATAGACAAACAAATGCATTGGGGTTACTCTTTTCGATATTATCATAGCCAGCGCTAATTACAATTCGTTTGCCACGCAACTCTGAGAGATCAATTTCATCATCGGCATTTGTCAACTCCAGATCGTACGGTGGACCCTGCGCCAACTCTTCGTTGGTATAGTAGGGCCAGAGATCTAGGGCAGGCAAAGAGCTCTGCGGACGTAGTACATCGTCGCGTACACAGTACATGAAATTGTAGAAAATCTGTGACTTCGCATGCTGACGTTCGATGTAGTCGAAGATGGAGTGACCGATGCGATTGAAATTCACCGCAGATTGTGCCGCCTTGCTGCGTACGTCCATGGGGTAGACGCACTCGTCATCGGAACCGGTGTTAGCTGCGATTAGAGAAATGTGTTAATTAAGTTAATGGTACTGCACACCAGATAGTTCAACACGCACAAGCTTAAACTTATTATTACCTAGCATGTGATGTTTGGTGCTCAATGAACCCCGTTTATCCTCTACTGAAGCGATACCCAAATCGAAACGTTCCACTTCACAGTCAAAGAGAAAAGTGCGAAAACGACACGAAACCATGTGGTAGGCCAAGAAGCGTACATAAAACTCATTGAATTCAAATGCCATTGGAAATTGTTTTTGTATTTGGTAAACAGCATCTAAAAATTGCAAGAAAGTTGGCGCAAATGCTATACTCGAATTGCCATGCGTTGGCTTCAAATTGCTACGATGTGCAAAACGATGTCCAAATGCAATCCAATCCTTCTCGATGAGTACACGGAAGCCCTCCATTGTGCGATAGTATGGATCGAGACATAGTTGTGCAATCGAAGATATTTGCGCGGTAATATCCCAGCCATCCTCCAGCGAGAGCATCACACTTGACTCTTGCAAATCCATTAAATCGACCACAGCGCCAGAAAGCTGCAGAAGCGAAGAGATTTGTTGCAGCCACTCGGATTGTTCAACGCTTTTGGCGAACGTTTGATCCGCTTCGTTGGTTGTATTCGAGGGTAGGCATGCGCGCATAAGCTTCTTGAAAGCGATGCGTGATTGCCGATAGTCAGCATAGTCGACGGCTATGAATTCGGCGCAGAGATCTGCATTGATGCCAGATTTTGTTTGAGATTTTTCACCTGACACATGCGAAAAGAAAAAAGAGGTGAGTACGAGAATGAAGAAGTGAATATAGGAGTGTTACAAAATATGCTAATTACCTAAAACATACAGCCGCAACTTTCGATACGCTGACGCAGCTGCTGAGACTGATGAGTTATTTTTTATTGTATTCGATTTTGGTTTCAACGAATCGGTCCAGTTATTTGATTTCGCATCACTGCTCGCTGAATGTGCGGACTTATGTTTGCGACTAACTTCCGGCGTCAATGAAGTGTCTGCGCGGTTAAGGTAGGACGACTCATCACCAGCGTTCAATAGCAGCGAATTCATTGACAAATTCATGCCGGTCAAATTGTATTGCGCCAATGCTAGAGAGAGATTTTTCGGCATTGAGTCAATGAGCGCTGAAATGTATTTATCCTGTTCGTGATAGTTGGCGACGTCGTGTGACATCGTGTTCGAACCCGTGGAGTTTTTAAGCATGCCTGTTATGAATTTAAAATTTTCAAATAACATCACCAATTCGCTTGCAATGAAAATCTTATTAAACTCACCGATAACCGACTTGCTGTGTGGCAGCGCGCCTCTTATCAGCAAAGCACCATTGCGGTGACGCCACGTCGCCACCGGTATGCGTTGACTCTTGTAGCAGCGCACCAAATGTAATAGTGCGGCGTCATTTATTTGCACCGGTGCTACCAAGAGTGCAGGATACGAACGACAGAGACTGTAATTGGCATTCACAGTGGTTATGCGGAAGCCATTTTGTGCATCATCAAAACCCAAACGCTTCCAATCGCGCACATAACTGCGTTCCCGCATGCGTTCTACATCCTTGGCGGTCAGCAGGCGTGGCATGGTGTCCGTATTTGTTTCGAACTCATCATCTTCGAGTTCATCGTCAAGTGAATGTGTATCGATGGCTTCCGTCGATGGTGCGAGCGTATCAAAATCGAGTGTCGAAGCAACCAATTTGCGTTTAGTTGGTGCTTTTTGTTTGAATTTGCGTAAAATTGTTTTCTTAGCGAAACCCTTTAGTGTTGAGTATTTTTCTTTGGTTTTAGATGGTGCAGTGCCATGCATTATGGTACCGTACGATTGGAAGGCGAAGTGTTCGAATTCGTCGATCGGATGCCGCGCCTTCGTGAGTATTTTGCGGAAAGTCTCAATCATTTCTGGTGTCACCTCCGTGTCGAATGCGATTTTCATTAGCTGAAAGGTGCTGGAGCGTAACTGTAAACCCTCTGGCAGAGTTTGATCTAAATGCGATAGGTAAAGTACTGAGATCTTTTTCTCCTTCAGCAGCGAGGAGATGGGAAAGGCGCGTATGATGGTCTGTTCGCAAGCGAGCGGATCACAGGGTGAACCTAAAAGTATTTGGGGTTAATCCAAATTTCATTATTTTATAAATTGCGACTCCCATTTGACCTACCCTTGAACACGATGCGATAGTTTGTTAAGAACAGTGCACCTTCGGCTGGTATCCAACTTTGTGTGTCATCTTCGCGCCCATCGGGCATGAGATAGCAGCGCAAGTGATCTGTTACAATCTCCTCGCCTGGCAGCAGGCATGGCGTTTGTATCTTCGGCTTCTGCACATGTGGATGGCGTTTGGACTCCAGATACACCGACTCCAGCATTTCAATGTGCATGTGCACCACACCAGGCACCATGTCATGCAGATTGCGTATGTGCTCGGAGGTTACACCGCCCTCAGTGCAGACGCGATCGATGAAGCGCGACACAATTTTACCGACAGCACCGCCCACTTCCAGTGCATCGTTCTCCTCGAAGCCTTCGTCTGAATGTTCGCTTAAACTATGCGAGCCCATAATACTGCAATAAATGGTAGGAGAAAAGGGGGTAGCGACTTGAATTCCAACTTAAAACAAAGCAGTGCTAAGGTAAGGCTATGCGAATTAGTAGATTTTTATAATTTTGCAGTGTAAAAACGTCGGTTGTTGTTTTTGTTGTAGCTCGAAGCTTATGCTGAGGAAACCCGTGTAAAATGTTAGTTCTGAATAAATATTTAAATGTGTTTTAGTAAAAACTATTTGTGGTAATACAAAATCTAGTTGGCGCAAAGCATTTGAACGCGTTTGTAGAAAATAAAATGTGCAGTATGGTACGAAAAAAGGTTCATAAAAATTATACAATGTAACAAGTGATATGCATTTTTTTATTTAAATTTTCCAATACCGCATTTTCACCAAACAATTAAATTACAAAAAAAAAAACAAAAATTAAAAAAATGTGTGCCATTTACAAAACGAAATATGGAAACAAACGTATGTATACCCCGAATGTCCACTGCGAATTAAATTACAAAACATTTAATGACAAAATTGGGCATCATAAATACCAGTGTCATTACAATAAAAAAAAGCTTGTCAATATTTATTGTGTAAATTTTTTTTTCATGCTTTCCAAAGAGTAAACTGAGTCGTTTTAAAGCTTTCTGTTTTGTTATGTTAAATGTGTATGGAATTTATAATTTTTATCGCGTTGTGTTTCTATTTTTATCACAAAATTTTATAAACAAATATACATATGTATGTATATACTTACAAAAATTTATCTCGAATTAGAAAAAAAATAAATAACAAAATAGACAGAAAATAATAAATTTTTTGAAAAAATCAATTTTTACGAAACTCCTTTTTTAAAATGAGAAATTAGTTCGCGAAAAAAATCTTTAGATAAAAATTAGTTTTTGAAAGAGTTTAGTACAAAACGTATTCCGTAGTGAAAGCCAATTTGGGTAGGTGAAATTGATTGCAAACTTTTATTACAAAATGCACTAAAATATGAAAAAACAGCTTAAAAAAAAATTTTAGAGAAACATACACAAGAAAAAAATTCGTCAGATAAGTTTTTTGAAAATTTTTTAGGCATTGAGTAGTTTTCGGAATAAATTTTTCTGAGTCATTATCCCGTCTATATAAAAAAAAATAATTTATAATGCAATGAGCACTTTTTAAAATAAACTATT
>NW_023459030.1:0-1271 GCF_013731165.1 Rhagoletis pomonella
TAAGAAAAAATGGTATGTAGTGCTAACTTGACACCATACACCTAGTCAATAGAATTGAGATATTGAAAACGTTATAACGGCATTAATTGTACCTTTTAACTTTAAAATTTGTTGTGGAAAGAAAAAATTTGTAGCTCACGTTTTTTAAGAAAAAATGGTATGTAGTGCTAACTTGACACCATACACCTAGTCGATAGAATTGCGATATCCAATATGTTACTATGCCATTAATTGTAGCTTTTAATTTTAAAATTTGTTGTGGAAAGAAAAAATTTGTAGCTTTCGTTTTTCTGGAAAAAATTGAGTTGACCCTTTTTCGAACAAAATTTAGTATGTAGTGCTAACTTGACACCATGCACCATTGACGACAGAATTGAGATATTGAAAATGTTACAACGGCATTAATTGTAGCTTTTTTGTTGTAAATTTGTTGTGGAAAGAAAAAATTTGTAGCTTTCGTTTTTTAAGAAAAAATGGTAAGTAGTGCTAACTTGACACCATACACCTAGTCGATAGAATTGAGATATCCAATATGTTACTATGCCATTAATTGTAGCTTTTAACTGTTTTTGTTATTTTTATGGCCTTATAACAATTATATTCTACAATTTTTATGAGCTTGAGGCTGTTTAAAGTGAAAACTTATTGTGGAAAAGCAACAATAATTAGAAAAAATGGTAGAAGTGATAGCTATTTCGGAAATCACCACATTTCCTCATCAGACTTTTTTCTGTAGGATTCGAACCGACGATCACCACTGACTCAGCCAGTTGCCTTCGCACTGTGCTAAGTTTGTCTTGTTAATTCTTGTTGCTTGTATTCCACTATTTCACTTTTGCTAAGCCAACTACAATCAAGCGCAGCTATTCCGCTGCAATTCACTTGATCATGTGGTTGTTGGTTTTTGTTAATATTTCTATTATTAGAATGTTTAACTTTTTTTTTAGGTGTGCTCGTCCTTAAGTTATTTGTTTTTGTTATTTTTATGGCCTTATAACAATTATATTCAACAATTTGTATGAGCTTGAGGCCGTTTAAAGTGAAAACTTATTGTGGAAAAGCAACAATAATTAGAAAAAATGGTAGAAGTGATAGCTATTTCGGAAATCACCACATTTCCTCATCAGAATTTTTTTTGTAGGATTCGATCCGACGATCACCACTGACTCAGCCAGTTGCCTACGCACTGTGCTAAGTTTGTCTTGTTAATTCTTGTTGCTTATTTTCCACTATTTCACTTTTGCTAAGCCAACTACAATCAAGCGCAGCTA
>NW_023459030.1:6271-32552 GCF_013731165.1 Rhagoletis pomonella
GCCGTTGTAACCTTTTCAATATCTCAATTCTGTCATCAATGGTGCATGGTGTCAAGTTAGCGCTACATACTCAATTTTGTTCGAAAAAGGGTGAACTCAATTTTTTCCAGAAAAACGAAATCTACAAATTTTTTCTTTCCACAACAAATTTTAAAGTTAAAAGCTACAATTAATGCCGTTATAACATTTTCAATATCTCAATTCTATCGACTAGGTGTATGGTGTCAAGTTAGCACTACACCATTTTTTCTTATAAAACGAAAGCTACAAATTTTTTCTTTCCACAACAAAAACACTACAATTAATGCCGTAGTTAACTTTTCCAATTTCGAAAAGTGTAGTGCTAACTTGACACACGTTCCATTGGTTTCCGAGACATTCGCAAAAATGTGTTTTTCAGCTAGCTTAGCGCTGTTAACCTAGCTGAACAATCTTTAATTTTTTTTTTAATTTTCGAAATACATATATGCAGGAATTAGGTGTCTTTTAGGTGTTCTTCAACGCCACCGAAACTAATTTATTAGCTCCATTAGTTTCCGAGAAATTCGCAAAAATGTGTGGGTCAGCTAGCTTAGCGCTGTTAACCTAGCTGAACAATCTTAAAATTTTTTTTTTTAATTTTCGAAATACATATTTGCATGAATTAGGTGTTTTTTAGGTGTTCTTCAACGCCACTAAAACTAATTTAGTAGCTCCATTGGTTTCCGAGAAATTCGCGAAAATGTGTGGGTCAGCTAGGTTTACGTAAAGCTAGCTGACCGATCGTTAAATTTAGGTTTTAAATTTTCCAAATATATGGTAGAATTAATGTCTATTTTAGTAGTGCTAGTAAAAGCTGTGATAGTCCTGTAGTTAATAATTTAAATAGCTATTTTACACTAAAGGAAACGCTTCAATTTAACGGAGTGACTGAATTTGAAGTTATGAAATCCATTATGAGTATCAAATCTAATGTTGTTGGCGAGGATGGGATATCCCTGCAGTTTGTCAAACTTGTGCTGCCATTTATTCTAGGAACTCTCCCACATATCGTTAATCACTGCTTTACAACTTCGTGTTTTCCAACGGAATGGAAAAAAGCGGTTATTATTCCTGTCGCCAAAAAGAATATTGCCACAAAACCCAGTGATTATAGGCCAATAAGCATTTTGTCAGTATTTTCGAAATTGTGCGAGTCTATGATGGCAGCGCAAATTTCCCACTTTGTCCAAGGAAACAACCTTTTATCCCCATTGCAATCAGGATTTAAACCCAAGCATAGCTGTTCAACGGCTATGCTAAAAATACTTGACGACATAAGAATACAGTTTAACAACGGTGACTTAACCCTTCTTTGCCTCCTTGATTTTTCTAAGGCATTTGACTTGGTAAATCACGACCTACTTTGTGCAAAGATCAAATATTACTTTGGTTTTTTTGAAAGCTCTGTCAAACTTATGACTAGCTACCTCGTGGGAAGAACCCAAAAAGTGAAGTGTAAAGATATCTCCTCCAATTTTTGTGTTGTTGATTTGGGTGTTCCGCAAGGATCCGTGCTTGGTCCCCTTCTGTTTAGTCTTTTTGTTAATGATGTATTCTATGTGTGTCAGTATGTCCATATCCATGCTTATGCTGACGACATTCAATTGGTATTTGTCTAGCCGTGTAGGTCTTGTTAAGAATATGTGTTGTAAAATAAATAGTGACTTGTCTGCAATTTCGCAATGGGCGCGTGATAATTTTCCTTGCTTAAATGCTGCAAAGTCATATGTGTTTCCTGTTAGTAATAGTGAAGTATATTTAGAAGATATTCCAAAACTTTTTGTTGGTAATAGTGTCCTTGAATTTACTAACAAAATTCGAAATTTAGGCTTCGTCGTTAATTCAAAGTTGAGCTGTTCTGACCATATAAATAAAGCTGTGAGTAATGTGTATTCTGTTTTACGTAGATTGAGAATGTCAGCGTCATTTACGCCTTTGGAGACTCGAAGAAAGCTAGCTATTCAACTCATAGTACCACACATAACGTACTCTGAGCTTGTATATAGCAAGCTTGATTCCATTTCGCATCACAAAATTGATGTTGCGTTTAATAATGTTACGCGTTATGTTTTTGGACTCAAAAAATATGACCATATCTCCTTCTGGAGAAACAAAATTCTTGGATGCAGCATCTTTGAATATCTCGCGGCACGAAACTGTGTATATATGTACAAACTTATTGAATTCAAAAGAACGAAATACCTTTACGAAAAGTTAAAATTAGCCTTGCGGGCTTGAATTGATATGAAAAGTAATATATGTATGTATGTATGTGGGTATATGAATAACGACCGCTAAAATCGATTTCAAAGTTCTACTTTCGCTGTAGAAATTTTAGGTCTACGTTATGTAGTTTGACTATTGTCAATTAAATCGAATGCTTTGTATTGCATGCGCTCCACGTTTTTCATTTTCAATTTCATAGATTGTTTATAATAACTTTTGCTAAAATTTCAAAATCAAAAGTTATCAAAACAAATTCTATGGGACTGAGAAATATTATTTTCTACTTTTTAGTCCATTTATAAAAGCGTTGTATATTAAAAAGTTTTTTTTATATTATTTATTTTCTTTCTCTTTTATACTTAATTGTTGTGTAATTACTATTATTTGATGTTAAGTTTTAATATTAAATTGAAGAATGATTTTTTGTACTTAAATTTAAATTTATTGTTATCTCTTATTTGTTTTATGTTAGGGTTAAGATTCTAATTTTGTAAATTAATGCGCGCTGATGTATTATAAAAGACTGAATAGTCTTAAAAATACCGAAATGTGTTTTTCAGCTGGCTTACCGCTGTTAACCTAGCTGAACAATCTTAATTTTTTTTTTTTAATTTACGTAAACCTAGCTGACCCACACATTTTTGCGAATTTCTCGGAAACCAATGGAGCTACTAAATTGGTTTTAGTGGCGTTGAAGAACACCTAAAAGACACCTAATTCCTGCATACACGTATTTCGAAAATTAAAAAAAAAAATTAAAGATTGTTCAGCTAGGTTAACAGCGCTAAGCTAGCTGAAAACACACATTTTTGCGAATTTCTCGGAAACCAATGGAGCTACTAAGTTGGTTTTAGTGGCGTTGAAGAACACCTAAAAGACACCTAATTCCAGCATATATTTGGAAAATTTAAAACCTAAATTTAACGATGGGTCAGCTAGGTTTACGTAAACCTACCTGACCCACACATTTTTTGCGAATTTCTCGGAAACCAAAGGAACACCTAAATTAATTTTGGAGGCCCTAATTAACACCTTAAAGACACCTAATTCCTAGCTAATTTTTATTGATTTTTGGCGACTTGGGTCAGCTAGGTTCATGGACGTGTCCTACAGATATTTCTTAGTCGCTGGAGTTTGCAGAAGTAAAAGTGATGGAAAAAAGCGGTAATATAATGGATGAAAAGTAAATAATTAAGTAACTTCATCAAATTTTATTTCCACACACTATCACTGTATTTAAGCAAAAATATACCTTACGTACACTTTTATTCCACTATTTTCAAAAAATATTTGCCTATCGTTTCTCGTCTTCGCTGTATTTAATAGATATCCAATCCTGAACTTGTCCCAAACTACCCCCCCGAAGTGATCCCAAACTACACTCATTAGACTATGGGGAAAATTTCAAGTTTTGAAATTACACAAAAATACGCCGGGACATGTAAACTTAATTTTGATTCGTAGATTATGGATCTGTATTCCATTTTTCCAGATCAGGTAGTTTTACCCAAGATATTTCAATTTTATGAAAAAGTCTAACTTTAGCAAGGAAAAATTTAAAATATAACACATTTTTTATATCTTTTTTTCATTTTATTAAAGACTGTTCTTTTGCCAAAAAATCAAGCTACTAACGATGAAAATCGATGAATAAATAAACAACTGTTAAATGGTCAAATGAAAATGCGAAATAATTTTTGTTATGAAATAGGGCCAGGAAATACATAAATGATGCGACAAAACCAAAAATTTTTTAAACACACGAAAAAATCAATATATTCATAAAACTAGGAGCCATACTATATTTTGCGCTTTTAATTTTTCTCTCTGACGTCAGGATTTTTTAAAGGACTTTGAAATTTCTGGGATATGATTGAATAAAAAAATTATTTAAAAGATTGGGTGCATTTTAGAGTAACAATATGGGTATCAATCAAAAGGAAAAATTGTGTAGAATTAAAAAAAATTAATTTGTTGGTACACCAGGGTGAATAAATGTTGAAAATGTCCTTTTAACACATTTTTCTATATTTTTTGGGATGTTGCTTTGACCAGGGCTTGAACCCAGGAGCTGATGAGTGTAAGCGTGCACTGTTTGCCACTACACCAGATCGCATACATGGTTCCATAATAATGATTCCAATATCTTCATTTATGTATATTGTAACTACCAATACCTTATTAAGAGAAGTGTAAATTTTTTTTAATCTAAAACTAATAAAGTTAGAAGGACGTAATTCGAGGATGTGGTAGTTAAAATATTAGTCCTTGAAAACGCAGGTTTACTATATGTCCAGTTTTGTGAATATATTGATTTTGTCGTGTGTAAAGTTGACTATCGCACGGTATATAATAATAATATAAGTATCAAAAACAAAGTGTTTGAAAACTTAAAAATATGTATCTCACTTTTATAATATACATATGTAAATATCAAAATAAAAGTCTTTGAAGACTTAAAATATTTATCTCGTTGATAATTATTGTGGAAATTCTTGTATAAGTCTTTGAATAATAGTTACAGATGACTCGAAAATTTTTATCTTATTTATTATATCAATTATTGTTTAACTTTTATTCCTTTCTCTTAGAATATTTGTTTCTCTGCCAAAAATTCTACGAATCTTTAGGTTTCCTCGATGTATAAATATTTAAATGTCCTCTTAGAAAAATTACTTTGAATGCACTTTTTTTGCACTTCGCAGATTCTTTTTCAGATTCAGGACAAAAAAAATGAACATGGATTTTTTATATCATTTTGATGCTATATCTACCGGAATTCGTATATTGGACCACCCTCAGCAGGTAAAAAAATCGCGTTAATTTTTTCTTTTTGATATTTTTAATTCAAAAATAGTTAGATGCAAGTTAATTGACACCTAATGTAGAGGAAGCCAGTTCTCACATTTTTGCGGACGTAGCCCTTAAAAAGTAGTTAGTTATGGTTAATGTGACCAACCGTACTTCTTTCGGAAGAACAGTACTTCTTTTTTGGCTCTTGTACTTCGTACTTCAAAGTGCAGTCAAATGTACTTCTTTTCGATATTTTGTACATCAGGAGGGAGATTCTGTAACCAGTTAGCGACGCGCTTTTTGACGCATGTAATAACTGTTTTTGTGTCACAAAGTACGATAGCGATTCGAAAATTGTCGCTAACTCATCCCAGGTCCTGTACTTCTCCTTTCTTCTGGACGATCGTCACATGGCCTGGGCGATAAATTCGTTCAAACCATAACTCGCCGGGGACCGATGGCATCATACCTGTGCAACTGCAAAGAGCTATGATGGGATCGTGCAATTGGTTGGATCCTATTTATACGAACTGCGTGAGTACCGGGTACATCTGCTTGGAGGGTAGTCAGTGTTGCGTTCATCCCGAAGGGCGGAAAAGGATCTCATGTTTTGCCTAGGGATTTTAGGCCTATCAGTCTCTTCGTGTTTGCTAAGAACGCTTTTGCTAACAACGCTAGAGAGACTGATAGACCTATACATAAGAAACGCGATAACTCGTGACAGTCTTTCAAGAGCTCAATATGCTTATTGCAACAAAAGCTCGGTGAATACCGCCCTGCACACATTGGTAAAGTGGTGATGCAGTAGCCTTCTTCGATATCGAGGGGGCCTTCAGCAATGTCACTCCAAGGGCAATAGTCAAGAATATTCATAATCTGGGGGTTGAAACCAACCTAATAAGGCTTATTTACAGCTTACTTCGTGACAAAACTGTCGCGGAGGAGTGGGAGAGCGTCTGAAATCAGTGCAGAGTCAATAGGAGCACTCCACAACGTGGTGTTCTCTCTCCCCTGCTCTGGATTGCGGTTGTAAACGACCTTCTAGAGGCACTGAAAAAATAGGCTGTCGGGTGATCGTGTATGTAGACGATGTAGAACTTTTGGTTAAGGGACGATTTCTATTTAATTAATTTAGCCCTAGGAAACCAGATTCAAGCCTATATTATTTCAAGAAGACTTTGTCTGGTGGAACTCACCAGAGAAGGCTACACTTGTAAAACAGGAATTAGCGGAGAATTAGGAACCACCCACACCTACACTGGCGCTTAACATATATATTATGTTGAACAGGGCGCCTGCGGATATTGTAGACAGAATTGTCGCAGCACGAACTGCTATTAGACTAATGGAAACCGGGTCCTTTTGTGGCATAAAAAGGAAAAGAAGACGTTTCTCTCCTGCAGCAAATGTTTTTATAGGGCAGTTTAAAACACGTCACCTCTCAAGGGCTAGCTACCCAGTAAATAATTTCAGGAGTTGAAAGCTCTTCCAAAAGGCCTTCCTGAGAGTCAACAGGCCTTCCACTCTACATTCCTTTCTCCTTTCTTTTTTGTATGGACTGGCACCAATTGAAGGGCTTCTTCTTTCGCTACGCATGGAAGGTCTTCCAGAATGGCTTTTATAGGACGTACTTCAGAAAGCCTTTTGGAGAAGCTCTTTTAAAGTTGCTTCTTTGATTTATAAAAATCATACATCATTGAAGGTTTATATCAAATATGTGTTATTGCAACTTAAAATAGTGAAATTCATTTATATTGCTAAATAATACAAATTTAAGCATTCGCGTAAATTGTAAATGGATAATCCCTTCTAGAAGGCATTCAAGGAAGCACTTTTTTCAGCCCTTGTTGAATAGGCCTCTTAGAATGGCTTTACTTAAGAAGGCCTACCTAAATTATCTTCTGCGTAGTGATGAGGTTTTGACAGGTCATTGTGCAATTGGTATTCATGCGGTGAGACTACGAATTTCAACTGATCCTCTTGTATCAGCTGTCAAGAGGAAGATTAAGTGGAATCATCTCCACAATTTCTTTTAGACTGTCCAACCTTCGAGAGGCTAAGATGGAAGCATTTTGGCTCGCACTTCTGAACAAACGCTAAGCTCTCGGGGATCGAAATTAGCCTCATTCGAAATCGGCTCGCGGCGTTAACTTAACCCAACCTAACTGTACTTCTTTGAGCTCTGAAATAATTGGTCACATTACTAATACCCCAACCCAAATTGCTTATTAGTGTTAAGAGGAAAACCATCGCCGGTCTGTGTTACTATAGCGTTCTGAATAACTTTTGATTTGTTAAATTTAATAAGGTGAAAAATCAGTATTGCATGGAAACTTTAAAACCAACTCGGAAAAATGGAGATAGAAACCCAAGAATGATGAAAATTATATTTTTAAAAACCAGGAACGATAACGGTTATGAACATGAGTATAATATACTACAATTCATATTCATATTCATAACTTACAGAATTAAAATGGATTTGTCAAAATATTTAATGGCGAAATTTGCAAAGCATTTTTAAATAAAGGCTTGTTTTCACTGTGTCAAATTCAATGGCATTTGTCGTCAAATAAGTGAAAGTATATTGTCATATCGGACTAAAAAGCGGCGTATCGATTGATTTCAATCAGTATAAATCTTTGTTTGTGTACGTGTGCGGCTATCTGTCCGGAGGAGACAAAGTTGTGTCAAAATATGTCCATAAATTTTTGGCGTAAAAATAAGACAAAGGAAAAACGTGTAATGTGTAACTATTCAGTAGTCGGAAATGTATTGTAAAACATAACCCTCTGAGCGGATATACTGGCAACTTTAATTTCTGCCACTAGGGTATGCTTGAGCAGACATGGTCGCATTTGACGTCAAACAAACATATTTCTAAGCAATGAAAGCAATTAAAATTGCCCGCATATACAAATCAAATCCCAAAGAACGGGCAAAAAATTCTTACCGCTACTCGCCGGCACTGAGGTGGGTGTACATCAAAGTAGTGCACAAAGGAAGGTGTTGGCACATGAATTGTTTTATTTGATTTTTGCGCGCGCAGTACCACTACAAATCAGCACACATACTTGGAGAAATATTCCGAACGTCTAAAACAGCGAAAAGGCTGAATATACCAATAATGCCGCATAGCAATCATATCGCTCGCACTCAACCCCCTAAACCCCAAAACCGCATTATCCCACGCAATGAATAGCAACAGGTACGATTGTTGATAAATTTGTTTCCCCTCCCAAGTTCTTTCGCACTCACAGCTCTCTTAAGTGCCAAGTACTCATTTTCAATCAAAATATTACCTCTGCCGGCATTCCAACAGACCAAGCACTTTTGAATTGCAAATGTATGTTGTCATGAAACAGATGAATAGAAACATTCACACGTAGATACAGTGGGAAAGTGAAAATTTATGGATAAATCGTAATTTTATCAATCATCTGATTGTTTAAGAGAAATGTTTATTATTTTGGTATGTTTTCCAACAGATTCCACATATGGATCATTATTTTGCAAATGGCACAAATAGTGTTCGTCCGATATCACCATGTACTCGATGCCTGTACTCATTAAATGTATCGAAGAGAATACTCGATGCTACTTAAAGTATCGCTATGAAATACTCGATTCTACTTATAGTCAAAAGTACTCAGACGAGAAGTTTTAGTTCAATGACGGTTTACGATATAACAACATAGAGTGGAGAAAGGCTTATGAAGAGCTGAAAAATACCTTTTCATATAATCCTATTTTAATATGGGGTTACTTAGAAGTGATGAAACTGGAGACGTTAAGTAATGAGAAAGTTCTTCGTATACTTGTGTTTGATTATTCTGTGTCAAAACGAGTTCTAGACGATGCTTCTGCAAATCGTAGGCTCCACATTCTCCTCTAGTTCCGTACGACTTTTGTTCTCAAAAATTATGTGCCCATTCAGTTTAATCCTAGGCATATACAGTTAATTTTCCAAATTTAGCAAACAAGTAAATACTTGCCCTATGTACTCGATACCCATGAAGTACTTTTACACGCGTATCGGAGTACAAAAAATGATCGGTACTTGGTAGAGGTACTCGGGTATATACCTTTAAGTACTGGTATCGTTCGGAAAATCACTATGCACAAAAGGAATGGAATCATACTAATCTATTGTATGTAAATTCAGATTTGGTTTCCTTTGTTCAAAAGAATTATATAAATATTCTTATGCTCGTTTATTTAATAATAATAATAATAGATTGGCGCTTACACATATGTTAGTGTTTGGCCGAGCTTCTCCTCCGATTTGTGCTGTGCGCCTTGATGTTGTCACACAAAGCGGAGGGACCTACAGGTTTAGGCCGACTCCGAACGGCGATTGTATTTTTATGAGAAGCTGTTTTTCATGGCAGAAATACACTCGGAGGTTTGCCATTGCCTGCCGAGGAACGACCGCTGTTAAGAAAAAACCTTTTTGAACCCAGGCATTGTGGAGTGGAAGCGCGCTCTGCTTACCACTACACCACAGCGGCCGACGTTTATTTAATTTCATAAAATATTAACTGACCGTGCCTGCAGGTAGTACGAGCATGTCCGAGCGTTTTGGGGTCGAAACGTTATTTTTGGCTGGAGTTGTCCTATATGTGAACTTTTGGCTTTTGATTGTCATTTACGATTAAACATATTTAATTTAGGTATTTGTTTCAATGTATATTAAGCGATAAAACGAAATGATTCGTTGTGTTACACTGTAGCTACTCACTTACTGTTGGTTATTAGGCCACCTGATTTAAATTATTATTCTCTATGTTTTATTGTTGTAAGCCGAATGTTCGAATAAAAACCCATTTTCTTGCCCTAAGTACGAAAAAAAAACTTTTTGACAAATTCGGTGTGGGCTCACCCTGAAGAATATGGCGAAATGTATAAAAATGCAAAAACCTGTATAATTCACCTTTTAGTTACTTTTCAAAGTAGTCACATCTACTAAAATGCGGATTTAGTTTATTTTGCAGTACATCCGATATTTTTAGTTCTTCCATAAAATATTAGTACACCTGCATATATATACATTAGACTGCATCACTCCCCATACAAAAAAAATCGGTACTATTTTTCCATTGGAATTATAAAATCTATTATATTTTGAGACGTCCACCAAAATATTTCGAAAAAATATTAAGATTTAAGTGAGCTGGACCAATTTCAAAATACCTCCAAAAATGGAGTTTTTTATGAATAAAAATAGTTTCTTAAAAATTTTTATTGAAAAAATCCCCTCAAATGACAAAACGGGTTGAGCTTAAAAAATTTGCATAAAAATATTTAAAAAAAAATTTTTAAAAAAATTTAACGGAATCGTAATGATGAGATTTTTGATGCTGTCTTTTAACTTTTTTCAAAGTGTGGTATAAGAAAAACTTGAATAACTGAGCCTAAACTCTTCTGATTTAGACTTAAGAGCTGTCGGTGGAAAGGCATTTTCTCACCCTTTTTATTTCTTTGCTAATAAACTCATTCAAAGGATGAAAGAGAAAGGTAGGATGAGCGAACGTCATTCAAAGATGAATTAAAATGTGTTGGTATTTGAAAAAAAAATAAAAATTGGGACACGAATGATTTTTTTTTTGACAGAAATAAAAACAGTGTGAAAATACCTTTCTACTGAGATCCCATAAGTCTAAATCAGAATAGTTTTAGCCCAGTTATTCAAGTTTTTCGTAAATCAAACTTTGAAAAAAGTAAAAAAACAGCATCAAAAATCTCATTCTTACGATTCCGTTGAAAAGATTTTTAAATATTTTTATGCAGATTTTTTAAGTTTAATCTGTTTTGTCATCTGAGGGGACCTTTTTCAAAAAGTTCTTTACGAAACTATTTTTATTCATAAAAAACTTAACTTTTGGAGGTATTTTCAAATCGGTCCAGCTCACTTAAATCTTAATATTTTTCCCAAATATTTTGGTGAACGTCTTAAAATATAATAAATTTTATAATCCCTCGGAAAAACCGCAACTTTTTTTGGTGAAGCAGTCTAATATACATACATTCCGGCGCATGTACAGTTGTGTACACGAAAATGCAATAAAAACAGATTTGAAGAAAAATGAAGATAGGCACTTTGGCATCTGTACGCCTCTTATGTTGTTTATATTGACATACATTAGACCGGGTCGGCCCCCACACAAAAGATAAAACTTAATAAAAATTTGTATAAACTACATATGAAAAAATATTTTATGTTAGGGTACCTGAAAAAATTGCAAAGTAGTAAAATGTGATAGATCAAATGATTTTGATGGCATGAACTTGGAATTCGGTGGTTGAAATGCCTTTGTTACAAGAGTAGAACTTACGCGGTCAGTATTTTTTCCAAGGACCGAGGTTGCTATAAGTGATAAAGAGAACGAATAACCACTCCAAAGTGCACGCATATGTATGTGATCATGAATATGTGAAAATACATACACTGGGGAAAAAAATTTTAGAATTAAAAAAAATCTGCTAAATTTAAAAAAATTCCGCATATGAAAGAGTACCAACCTAACTCGTTTTAAATTTGAGTATGTAAGTTACAACGGGAGTCCACGCGCTACGGGACACACGTCACTGTTGGCAGATATAACTTTGAAGTAGTGAAGGACTTTGTCTACCTAGGATCCAGCATAAACACCACCAACAACGTCAGCCTGGAGATCAAGCGAAGAATAACTCTTGCCAACAGGTGCTACTTTGGGCTCGGTAAGCAACTGAAAAGCAGAGCCCTCTCTCGACGAACGAAACTCACGCTCTACACATACCTCATCATGCCCGTCCTTTTATATGGCGCAGAATCTTGGACGATGTCGAACAAAGAGAGAACTATTGTACGCAAAATCTACGGCCCTGTTTTCGTGGATGGCGGATATCGGAGAAGATGGAATGGCGAACTGTATGAGCTTTTCAACGACATGGACATAGTTAAGCGTATAAAAATACAGCGATTGCGTTGGCTTGGACATGTTGTACGCATGGATGACGACTCTCCGATGAAAAGATCCTTCGACTCCGCACCCATGGCTGCACAACGAAAGCAAGGGCGCCCACGAACGCAATGGAAGGACCAAGTGCAGAAGGACCTGTCTGCGCTCGGGATAACCAACTGGCGCAAATTCGCGCAGGAGAAGCAATTGGAGAAGCTTTTTGGTCTCGGCCCAAACCGACAAACGGTTGTAGTGCCAAATAAGAAGAGGAAGATGTAAGTTACAAAATATGTAATTGTGAAGTGCACAGATGCTTTTTCGTAATTAAAAAGAAGAAAATAATAATTAATTTTATGTTCCGTCTGATGGTAATTGAGAACCCGGACCCTCTTGGCAGCAACCAAT
This sequence comes from Rhagoletis pomonella, assembly GCF_013731165.1. Taxonomy (NCBI): domain Eukaryota; kingdom Metazoa; phylum Arthropoda; class Insecta; order Diptera; family Tephritidae; genus Rhagoletis; species Rhagoletis pomonella. The sequence goes on from NW_023459030.1 coordinate 18,658, forward strand.
TATATCAAGCGTCTTTGCACACTCAGCTAGAGCCATACATGTAAATGTGTTTTCAAATGTTGAGTTTGAATCAAAATCACAGCGCGCGATTAGTGCATTTGTACAGACAAACATCCCTACAAGAATTGTGTGATGGAAACTAACACATTCTCATTTATCTTACTAACACATTTGCAAATTTTGCGTTGGTTAAAAAGAGACCATTAAATAAGGCCATAAGTTGGAGGACGGAAGATCACATGTACACAAATGTTTTCATCACGTTTTTCATATTGCTCTTGAAAAGTTGATAGAAGTACTTGATTGAGATCTCTATCACCAGTGAGTATCACATGATCAATCAAATGACTATCACTGTTCTTGTACATATGTACCATGTATGTTTTGTCACCGCTGTGCATGCTTTGTATACATATACTTTCTTAATTACATATGAAAAAGTATCCAAGACGTGCAAAACGCCATCCGTGCAGTGAAAAATGCTTCATTTTAATACGGGTGTATTTGAATTGAATATTTCCATTATACGTAGTGCATGTATAATGGAAGTATTCAATTCTGAACACATTTCACTTGATTTAAATACAAGCATTTTTAAACGGTAATCAAATTAAAAAATTTCATTTTTACAACGCGTTTTTTTCTCAGTGTACGTATGTATATGCATTCAACTTAGCTAAACATAAATTCATACGGTGGAATAGCAACACATTTGCTCGTGTATGCTATAAAATCAATTGTCTAGTGAGGCGTCAGTCATATCCAACGACAGAAATATTGAAGCATAGCTCAAGGTGCTATTACATGAGGACATCTACACTTTCTACTAAACATGTCTTAGGCTCATTCCATCTGAAATCACCCAGGCCGGCGGAAAGTGAATTTAAGTTTGCGATAAAACTCACAGGGATTGTTCCTTGAACAATTTAAGGAGACACGTATTTTTTCTTTTTGCTCAGAAATGCGAATTTTTCGAATAATGAATTTTTTTCTTTTTGAGTACGAACGCTTCTTTTTTCCTCTCTTAATAGCAACTTTTGATGAAATCGTTTATAACTGCCGCAAAAAAGCAAGGATTTTAACGATTTTTTTTTTCTCAAATTGCAGATATTGATCTACTGAATCGATCTAGTGAACTAAACATCAGTAATTGTTTATTAATAATTAATTATTGTTTATAAACAAAAAATTTTTTTTTTCAAATTGATTTTTTTCAAATTGCCACATCTTTTTTTTCTCTCAAACTTTTTTGTCTATTAGGGAATAGTATAAACTATTTTCAGTACGAGTAGCAATATGCTAAAATTCGTCATTTGCGAGCTATGATTTTTTTTCTGAAAATGCACTTATATGATGCTAGCAGATTTTCGTGCCAGTTGAGGGCAAAAAATTGTTGCCCATTATGACAAAATTTCCATGCTGGAAATTTTTTGAGGTTGCCCGATCAGAGCCAAAAGTTTTTCCCAATTGGGCTCTAATTGGGCCCAATTAGCGATTTGCCCAATCTACCGAAGATTTCCCCAACCAGTGCTCACAATTTGCTCAAAGTGAACATGCATACGCAATTATGCATGCATATGTCAATTTTCTGTTTTAACTTTGTCGTCAAGCAAGAATGTTCGCAACCTGCGCGCTGACCTCAACGTCAACTTTATGTTTCCCGCATACGCTTTTTCGCAATTTGCACAGTAAGACTTTGTCATTCGTCGTTCATATGATAGACAAAAATGGCATATCTTTCGCAAAATGAATGCGGTTGACGAAATCAAGTGGCCACACTCACGAGAAAAATTTATGAATAACTGTCACTCATGAGTCATAACTGTAAATAAGGCAGTCCCTTAAGCGGCAAATATACCCCATAAGCGGTTTGTTAACCGTGAGAAAATTTCCCTTTAGTTCAAACCTATTGTGAAATGAATGAGGCGGTTTGAACGTTTGACAAACCGCTTGACGGATGTTTGAAGAAAAATCTAAATTGTTAGATTTTCTGGACGCCATGTTGAGGTTCGACTCAACCGTTTGTACGGTGTATGGCAGAATTGCCCCATTTGAAAAAAAAATATGGAAGAATACTAAGCTTGGCTGACTTCCAAAACGTATCAATACAATGTGTGTTGTATACTGCGGTATTGAAACACGTGCGGTCGCAACACCGGTTATTGTCCACACCCTGGTTAGAGAGACTAACAGGTCTATTCTGCGCTGGTAACATAAATTTTATAACCGGTAATTAAAGTGTCTGTCAATTTTTAAACCTTTTTCGCATTCTGTGCTCTCTTGTAACCGGTAAATTTGGTTACCATCTCATAAGCTGGTAACAAAATATTACCCCGTGAAATATGCAATACAGAAATTTCCACAAATCTTCATAGCTGAGTTGCTGAATATTTTCACTGCATTATCAACGTACCTAGAATCGTGGTGACAAGAAGTCGTAACATTTTTTGGTAATCAAATTTTCCGGTCACAAAATCTTCGGTAACGTGCAGAATAGACCTGTTTGATGCGAATGCGAATGTATAAAATGATGCGAATCATTCACATAACGAATGCAAATATTCGCAACATCCCTGATACATATGTACATATATACAGACATACATACGTACATATATGTACACTTATAATCAACTAATTAAGCCGGCAAAATTTTGATCAATTTTGTCTATTTTTCTTTTGTTTATTTAATGTTTATTATTTTTTCATGAATCCAGCTCATTGTATAACAAACACCATATAAATCCACATTTCAAGCTTTGTGCAAAAATTATAAAACATCTGCAAGTTGTAATAATATTTTCTCTGGCCGCATTACGCATTTTTTTCATGCAAAATTAATTCAAAAAAATTCTAAAAAATCTGAATAAAAAGTTAAAAATTTAGCTGAAGCTTTAGATTTTTGATAATTTTTGCACGAAGTTTTAAATAAGGATTTATATTGTAATAAACACTAAATAAACAAAAGAAAAATAGCCAAAATTTATCAAAATGTTGCTGGCTTAATTGGCTGATCACAAGTGTATGTATTTCACTCAACCTACTAAGCCATTGACGTCATTTTCCTTAGTCGCTGGTGCTCTTATTTTTCGTTCATCAAAATACAAACAATAGCGAAAGCATTTTCAAAACGGATATGTGTCTGAATATTATATTGAACAATTTAATTTAGAATACACAATGGTTTGTAATGAGGTGTGTGTGGAGTGTTATATGTACATAGATGGAAAATTAAATTTCTATGTTATCATTATTAGAATGTACCACATTAATTTAAGTATGTACATACATACATAAAGGATTGCGAAATATCGTTCATGTGAGTCACAGGACATTGATTGTGTTATAAGAATGAAATAACTAAGATATGAAAGGGAAACTTTAAACGGGTGTCATGCGGTTTTTAGAATTATTGTTGATAAAAACGCTGTTAGGTGTACATATATGTATATGTATATATCTACCCATATATGTATATGTATATATCTACCACATAGATGGTCTGAAAATACAGGGTCAATATTCAAATAAACAAGAAAAAATCATTTTTAGAACAACTAAGAAAGTCTAAGTTCGTGCGGAGCCGAACATTAAATACCCGGCGCAAGTAATTCCTTTCCGAAAGCTACCGGGGCGTATCAATTTTGAGTAAATTAAAGCATAAACAGACGGGAGCGTTGATCCGGATTAACTAGTTATTTCGGAATTATCTCGGGAATTAACTACAGTTGATCCGGATTAAGTCCTAGAGTGAATTCCCAAACTTAACTCGGATCAAGTTTCAAGCAGTTCTGAAATTTACCGTTATATGAAAAGCGGCCTCAATTTTAGTCTGATTTCAATTATTTTTACTTTTATGTGGCAAGCACAATAACCATACCGAGTTTGGTACAAATTGGTAGAACGGTTACCGAGATACATATATGTGATCATAAGTGGGCGGTGCCACGCCCATTTTCCAAAATTTTATCACAAACGTATTTCTTGGTTAAGAATTATTGCAAGCATCAATTTTGAATAAATTAGCTTTAATATTTACTGATTTATCGAAGATTTTGTATTTCTCTAAATTACCGTTATATGTTGTGCGAAGACAAACAACTGTGCCAAGTTTGGAAGAAATTGGTGCAGCGGTTACGAAGATATACACTTGTAACCATAAGTGGGCGTGGCTACGCCCATTTTCCAAAAATTTATAATATCCTTATTTTTCGTCTAAAACTAATAATAATAGTTACTAAAATATCGCAGTTTCCGTATTTCTGAAAATTACCGTTATATGGGAAGTGGGCGTGGTTACAGTCCGATTTCGCCCATTTTCAATACCAACCTACCTTGGCTAAATGGAAACGTACATACCAAATTTCGTTAAGATATCTCAATTTTTGCTCGAGTTATCGTGTACACGGACGGACAGACAGACATGGCTTAATCGACTTCTCTATTCATTCTGAGCAGTGTTGCCGCGCCGTCTCAAGAAAATGTATCCCTGACTTGGAATACATGTGCATAAAATCAAACATTTGTAATTTCAATTTATAAAGTACATTTTTTGTGCATAAGTATTTTGCAAAGTAAATATAATAAATAGCAAGTACACTCTAAAAAGAGCATGTAAAATTACTACTGAAAAGTATCTATTTTTCAACAAGAATCTGTATAAATACACGTATAGGATGTTCAGTATTTGATTTTGAACTTGAGATCTTTAAAATATACACATAAATAGACATATGTAGAATGTTTAAAATTGCAAAAATTTTCAAACTACAAATACATTTCCTACTAATAATAAACATTACGTTATTTTAAACATTTTATGTGTAAAACTAAACAGGCAATGATTAATTTTATTACACGGCTTGCAAATTTGCATACATCAAAGAGGAAACCGGTTACCTCTCTCAATATGCGCAAATAAACAAAATTTTTTAGAGTGTATTTAAAGTCTTTTCAGTAAAATTCATAAAAGTTTCATTAAATAAATCAAATTTAGTTTTTTAAACTACATTGAAATCTTCTTTCTTTTTAAATTAACAAATGAAAATATGTGATATGAAAGAGATTACTACAGAAAGAGTATAATTTACTTTACATATATCGCCGTTTAAAGTACAAAACCGCGTATCGTCATTCTGCAAAACCGCGTAACTGACATTTGCTGCCAAAAATTGGATTGCCCACACAAGCTCTTGGCTTCGTCCTGAAATATACTAGCCAGAAATGCGATTGCTTTATAAAAAAGAGAACCATTTTGAAATATAAGTGTTTTTACTCTCTAGAAAATAATTTATGCAACGTCACATACGCGGTTTTGCATTTTGTTGATACGCGGTTGTGTACTTTAAACGACGATATGTATGTATATCAAGATCTTGCTTAAAGCATCCTTTTAAGCTAATTAAAGCAATTGCGCTTATACCTATTTTGGTGAGATCTTTTCATATGTTCATTGCTTCGTTCACAAAAAATAAAATGCTCTAATTTCACGCTTAAGTAGCGATTCTTTATACGTTTAGAAAACGTAATGCTTTCTACCATCTTTAATGAAAATCGATTTTTGAACGAAAAAAACTTTATAGGAAATATTAAATTTTTGCCTATTTAAAAAAGTATCCACTTTTATACTGACCGGAAAAAATAAGTATCCCACAAAAATTCGTCTAAAAATGTATCCAATTGGATCTATTTAGACCCAAACGGCATCCCTGATTCTGAGCATTTATGTATACATTAGTTTATATCTATCTCGATTCGTTTTGGCTGTTACAAACAACCGTTATGTGAACAAAGTTAATATACCCTTGTGCACAAGTGCGCTCGGGTATAAAAAGGCAAGAACGGCATTCATATTTCTTAGGCGCTGATTCCGATTCCTTTTTTCTAGAATGGGTCTTGTTTGCGAATTATTGCGAAATTTACAAAATTTGTGATTGTTGAAATTCTGAAATCTATATTTTCCACCACCGTCGGAAAAATTTATTTACCACATATGGGTCATTCCAGCGAAGACGACACTACAGGTAAAAAAATAAGTTTCTTATAGTACGTTGAAATCTGTGAAAACCAGGGCTTCGAAGCAGAGCGGAGCAAGAAGCTAAGGAACAAAGGATTTTAGCTGGAGCGTTGCTGGAGCAAAGACCTTAAAAAAATCATTTGCTCCTTAGCTCCATAAAGAAAAATTTTCAATTTACTCAAATTATAATTTTTGTTCCACTGAAAACAGCCGTGTTAAATAAATTTCCATTCTATTTAATTAACTTGGTAATTTATTTAGTTTTCTTTTGGATGCAGAAGAGTTCTAGATGCATTTCTGCATCAAACAGAAAACTCTCAAAAAAAAACGCTTACGCTTTTTTGGCGGTTAAGGCTCATAAATAATACAAAATTTATTAGAAAAAAAATACCGGAGCGGTGAGAAAAAACCTTTGCTCCGAAGCCCTGGGGACAGTAAAGCAGATAGCATAATTCTTCAGAAATCGATTTTTATCAAATTATTTTTACCTTTTTTCTTTATTTTTAGTGCAGCCGTAGTGCGATTATCTCCGATATGGTATTTTTTTATCAAGTTGTCAAGGCATTTCTCGTGTATTGAAGGTGACAAGGCAAAATATAATTATCACGGAATTATGTACCTTGTAAACGAAATATGACAGAACGAATGGCAATTATAATAGGGAGGTTTTAGTTTTTTAAACTACAATTTTATTATTTGTACGCAAGTGAGGACAATATTTAAAACAGCAACTTTTATCCATCTATGTATATCGCAAAGCTCGAGAACGGCTGAACTGATTTTTTTTTTAATTTCGGACACCTGCTGCAGACATTCAAAGATTGGTTATCGGCTTACGTAAATCTCGATATATAAAAGGGGCGTGGAACCTCCCATACAAACCGAATTTTTCATACTCCATATCTTACTGTAGCGTGTTTCAGGCTGAACTATCAGCAATCTACGAAGCTGCTAGATGGCTCCTACTAATCTACGTGCAGTAACTATTTTTTTCTGACAGCCAGGCAGCTATCAAAACACTTAATTGTGACAAATCTACATCGAAGATTGTCATGGAATGTAGACGTACTCTAAATGAGCTGGCAAGGAATTACTTTACTCAAGTTGTATGGGTACCAGGTCATAGGGACATACCGGGCAACTGTGTTGCGGACGAGCTGGCTCGGAAAGGAAACCTACTGCCTGCGATCAGTACCGCTCGTAATGTGGGTATTCCGCTATCATCCTGTAAACTTTGGCTGCAGAATAACTTTATGGAACGGGCAAATGCAAGATGGTCCGCGGAGCCCACGTGCAGGATAGCGAGACACATTTGGCCTAGGTTAGATAAGCGTAGATCTCGCCCTCTCTTCCGTTTGGAGCGACCAATGCTCCGCCATGTTATTGGAATTCTCACCGGGCACTGCCTTATGGGAACCCACGCTGCCAGGATGGGTTTGCAGCCAAACGATTACTGTCGTAGCTGCCGCGATGAGGAGGAAATCGAGAGCGTGGAGCATTACCTGTGCCACTGTCCCGCTTTGGCAAGAGCCCGTCGACGCTCGCTCCTTCGCTATTCTTTGGAGTGTCTGGATGAACTGGACTCGACCAGTATCTAGGATTTTATGCGCTTCATCAGAGCTACAATTTGGTTCAATTTCTGAGGTAGCAGGAGGGACGCTACGAGTCTCAAATATGGTATCTCAATGGGCCCATGGAGGCCTAAGTGTACCCTTTTCCTGTACGGATGAGGGCAACCTAGATAACCTAATCTACTCCATATCTCTGGAGGTGTTCATGGTAGAGTACTGGAACTCGGTATTTGCGTATGTTTATGAAATCGATCGCATACTCTTGAAGAAAAATTGGAGCTATTAAAAAAGTGGGCGTGGTACCTCTCTTACAAACCTAACTTTTCATACGTGGGAACCTCTGGAAATGTTCATGAAATAGTGATGGTACTTGGTATGGAGATACACTTGTGATCAGCTAATTAAGCCAGCAACATTTTGATACATTTTTGGCTATTTTGCTTTCGTTTATTTAATGTTTATTATTTTTCCACAAAAGTCTAGCTCATTATATAACAAACACCATATAAATTTCAAATTTTGTGCAAAAATTATGAAAAATCTGCAAAGTTTCAGCTAAATTTTGAACTTTTTATTCAGATTTTTTTTAATTTTTTGAGTATGCAGTTTAATAACCCATTAAATTCTAGGGCAATAATGTGCAAGTCTTAATAAATTCGAAAATTTTTTTTGTATGAAAAAAAATGCGTCATGAAGTCAACGCGATTTTTTAGCAACATTAAAACATTAAATAAACAAAAGAAAAATAGCCAAAATTTATCAAAATGTTGCTGGCTTTATTAGCTGATCACAAGTGTACATGAAATCCATCGCATACTCTTGGAGTAAAATTTGAGCTATTGGAAAGGGGGGGGGGCGTGGCACCTCCCATACAAACATAACTTTTCATACTGCATACATCTGGAAATGTTCATGGTAGAGTACTGAACCTTGGTGTGGAGATATATAAAATCAATCGCATACTCTTGTAGAAAAATTGGAGGTATTGGAAAAGAGGGCGTGGTACCTCCCATACAACCCGAATATTTCATAATACATAGTACATATTTCTGGAAGCGTCCATGGTAAAATTTTTGAACTTGGTACGGAAATATATGAAATCAATCACATAATCATGGAGAAAAACTGGAGTTATTGGAAAAGGGGCCTGGCACCTCCGAAACAAACCGAATTTTTCATAATAAGTAAGTATCTCTAGAATTGTTCTTGGTAGAGTACTGGAAGGAACTTGGCGTGGAGATATATGAAATTAATCGCATGGTCATGGAGAAAATATGGAGCTATTGTAAAAGGGGGTGTGACACCTACCATACAGGCCGAATTTCATACTGCATATCTCTGGAAGTGTTCATGGTACAGTACTGGAACACTTCGTGAAATAAATCTCATACTCATTGAGAAAAATGGGCTCTTTGACAAGAGGGCGTGGCAAAGTACAAACGTACTGACTTTTACTTATCTTTGAATGTGTACATATATAGTTCTTCTGTAGGTATATTTGTGAGTGAAATCCTAAATGGCTGGAGGGATTTTAACATAGTTTTGTGCGTGTGTTTGAGTGGGTCTCCGGATAGTTTTGTTTCACAATTTAATCCGCCAGTTGACGCTGGAGTTGAGTTATTACTAAAAATCTTTTTTATGATCCGATTTGGCGAACATGTATTTGAAACGGTAACGAGGCAAAAAAGAGCTGCCAGGTGGTGCTGAGGTCGAGTTGTTACTAAAAATCGACAAGTGAGAAAAGGTGCCAGACTAAATCGACCTGTTGCACCAATGAGTATATCGAACTCTCGTGTGTTGCGATTGACCCAGGTGGTGCTGAGGTCGAGTTATTACTAAAAATCTACAAGTGAGAAAAGGTGCCAGACTAAATCGACCTGTTGCACCGATGAGTATATCGAACTCTCGTGTGCTACGATTGACCCAATGGATGTAATTTGCCAATATTATTATGCGTTAAAGCTTCATTCGGAGACACCAGGGTTGAGTTGTAAATGTCAAATCACCACCTGTCGAAGTACCTTAAAAGCCAGTTTCATGAAATCAATTTAATGAAAATTAATCTTTTTAATTGAATTTAATATAGAACCTGACAGAAAAAAAATCATTTTCCACTTAAATTGCTTTCGTAAAATTGGCTTTTAAGGATTTCCTCTCAATCTAGGTATGTATACTGTATTTCTGTTGAACAAGGATAGGCATCCATTTTGAAATTACCACCAACTATAGGATAAACTTTCTAGTACACATTCACTATAGATCCGGATCATTGTTGCCACCAGGGAACTTGTCATGGACATAACACATTCGTTCGGTTATTTAAGGCGGCAAACGACCCCCAAACCATAGTCTTAGCCGATGAATGTGCCAGTACAAATCGTAAATGTGCATTGTTGGACAAAATGTTGGACCAAAATGTTTAAATTAAAATTCTAATTTTGGGCGGGACGAAGTTCGCCGAGTCTGCTAATATAAATATAATCCATAAGTACAGTTAGAATAGAACTTATTAGTTTTCAAAAATTAAAGTGCATGCTAGAATTTTTTATTTGATCAAACATTCTACCAATTCCTTATTTAAATGAAAAAATCGGAGATCAACGGAATTACGTACTACCCCGCAATTGTCTGCATTTACCTTAAGTTGGATTTTTACAATAAAAAACCGCCTTTTCACCTAGTTTATTTATATAACAGACTATAAAAAATCTAAATATTTATTTTATTCCACAATTTTATTGAGCTTCAGGGCGTTTTTAATGAAAATTTTATTATTTTATTCAAAATGGAACCAGATAATTTTTACTAATTTTATATCTGAATACTGAAAAATTTTCAACTACCGAAAATAACTAAAACAAGTAAGAAAGTCTAAGTTCGGGCGGAGCCGAACATTAAACACCCGGCGCAAGTATTAAATATATGTTTTCCACCTTTACGAAAGCTACCGCTACATGATAAGCGGGTGTATAAATATTAAGTAAACTAGCATCCTTAAATTTCGAAATATTGAAATTTCAAGTATTTCTGAAATTTACCGTTATATGAAAAGCGGCCGTAATTTTAGTCCGATTTCAACGGTTTGCTTTTATGTGGCAAGCACAATAACCATACCGAGTTTGGTACAAATTGGTAGAACGGTTACCGAGATACATATATGTGATCATAAGTGGGCGGTGCCACGCCCATTTTCCAAAATTTTATCATAAGTGTATTTCCTGATAAAGAATTGTTGCAACCATCAATTTTGTATAAATTAGCTTTAATATTTACTGATTTGTCGAGGATTTCGTATTTCTCGCAATTACCGTTATATGGGATGTGGGCGTGGTTATTGTCCGATTTTAAAAATTTTCGGCCATTTGGTATGCTGTACCAGGGTCAACAACTGTGCCAAGTTCGGAAGAAATTGGTGCAGCGGTTATCAAACTATACACATGTAACTATAAAAAAAAAAATTTTAATATTCTTATTTCTCGTCTAAAAGTTATTCTAAATGTCAATTTTGAGTGAATTATCTTCAGTAGTTACTAAAATATCGCAGTTTTCGTATTTCTGAAAATTACCGTTATATGGGAGGTAGGCGTGGTTATTGTCCGATTTCGCCCATTTTTAATACCATCCGTCCTACGCCCAAAAGAAGTGCATGTACGAAGTTTCGTTAAGATATCTCAATTTTTACTCGAGTTATCGTGTGCACAGACGGACGGACAGACAGACATAGCTTAATCGATTTCTCTTTTCATCCTGATCATTTATGTATACATTTGTCTATATCTATCTCGATTCGTTTTGCCTGTTACAAACAACCGTTATGTGAACAAAGTTATAATACCCTTGTGCACAAGTGCACTCGGGTATAAAAAAATAAAAGGGAACCCGAACGAAAATCTTTCACTTTTTTTGTTGGAGCGGCTTACTTAACTTTTCCTGAATAAGTGAATCGACTACTTTTTGTATCCATTCTCATCTAATGGCAGCCTCAGGACAAGGGCAGATCCTATGGGTTTGTACCGTAGGGAGAGTGATGCTAGATGAGCTGATGTGTGTGGAGTCCACACTGTGGACTGAACAGTTTAAACTGTTACAATATCTGGATTGAGTTTTATCAAAGAATCGCCAGCCTCCCGAAGCAACTCGAACTTTTCGACCTCTCTGAAGTTGGCAGGACAACTTTTACCCAAAGTATAATTTCCTATCGGGTAATTTGCCGTTAATTATCCGTGAAAAGAATAATTTTGCCGCGGACAAATTTTAAAAAATATCGCGTGCTCTGCTAACTTCAGTAATACGACTTAGTTAGGGCGAACTGGAGTAGCTACACAATTAACTTATATCTCGAATTAAAGTACAAGCTGCAATTCCGGTTACAGTGGTTGTCACAAAAGTAAAAAGTGGCAGAAAAAATTCTAGTGAGCAGTGTAATCTATTTAAAAATATTAACTTAATTAAATATTTTCCGTGGAATTTTGATTCGGATGCGTATTATTCAGTTTGATCCAATTTCTTTTTTAAACACCTAGGATATAGCTGACAAATTTAAAGGACCATGAATGACGGTAAAACTCAAAGCTTTAAACAATTTTTTATGTGATATTTGAAATGAATAATCCAAATAAGACGGATATTTCAAAATTTTTAGAATCAGTGGTTGAATGTTTGTACTGAAGTTTAAAAGTGTGATACGAAATGGCTTTCACCATGAAACGGTGATTATTTCGTTTCAGACTACGACTAATAAAGCCCTTGGACGGATATTGTGAAAGGTTAAAAATTACTGTTTTCTCAGGTCCCACTGTAAGAAGCTATGAGTAGAGTGGGACCCTTTAACAGCCGGTTTCACTAGAAATTTAAATGGAAAATAATTTTTTGTTTTCTGCCAATTTCCATATTAAATTCAAAAAGTCAAAATTATTTTTCGTTTTAATTTCTTTCGTGAAATTGGCTGTAAGAACTTAAAAAGTATCGTGGAGTATCAGATCTCTAGCAATACAAGATAATTGCTGTCTTTCACGAAGTTCTTTAAACAAATCTTGAGGTAAATACTGAAGTATATTCATGAACAGGGAACGGATTTTATGGAAATTGCCTCTTTTTCTGCTAAAGAGATAGAGTATATTTGATTAAGAATGTCCACGATTCAGCTTTCCCTGATTCCATATATACACATTTGATGTTGCCTTTTTTTGCCTTTTTTAAGATATTTTTCCTTTTTTTTGCCTTTTTTAAGCTATTTGCCTTTTTTTGCCTTTTTTACCTTTAAAAAAGTGATTATAGCATTTACAATTTTTTTTTTTAATTAAAAAATATACACATGCCCTTGCGGCTTATAGAAGCGCAGGGACCTGTTGCCAAATTGGTGTTGAAAAAATTCAAAGCCGTTTTCTCAGCTAACGTAGGCTTGAAGTAGAGTCCGACCGATTCCAATTTTTTTTCAAGTACCGATGCCGATGCCGATTAATCGGCTTATGGGGAAGAATCGGCCGATGCCGATGCCGATGCCGATTCCATAAAAAATTACAAATAAATGTATTAATTCATAAAATCAGTTCATTTCACGGAGTTAAAAAAAAAAACAAAAGAAAAGAAATAATTGAATTAATTAAAATAAAACAATTGCGATATTTTGACCGATTTTGTCTCTTTTATTTAATGTTTATTATTTTTTTTATAAAAGTCTAGCTGGTATACAACAAACACCATATAAATTCAAACTTGGTACAAAAATTAGAAAAATTCTGTTTATTTTCACCAAAATTTCAAACTTTTTAATCAGAATTTTGGTATGCAGTTTTGTAGACCATTTCATTCTAGTATAATGAAGTGCAAGTTTCAAGCTGCTATAAAATCCCGTTAAGTTTTGGCAATTTTTTTTTTGCTGGCAGTCTCCTCCATATTAAAGACAATTGTAGAACATACTTCTGTATGGAAAAAAACCTTCAACAAAAAAATAATAATTTTTGTGAGCTGTCTGCAAATGTTTTTTAAAGTTGGCTGTCGCTTCACCTGAACACTTGAAAAGAAATTCGAAAGAATCGGCGAAAAAAGGCCGATGCCGATTCTCAATTTTGTGCTGATACTAGCCGATGCCGATGCCGATGCCGATTAATCGGTCGGACGAAGGGCGAGGAAAACGGCCTTATTCCTGATAATATGAACGTTCCAAACGTTCCATATTTAAATTGGGCTCCACTTGTATCAACTTACGCTGAGCACACATTTAGTACATTCAAGGCTTTTCTTCGCGAAAATCTAATGAAAATGCTGCCAGAAAAATTCAAAATGCACCTTGTGGTTCAATGTTACTA
>NW_023459030.1:62552-80658 GCF_013731165.1 Rhagoletis pomonella
TTTCTTAAAAAACAAAAACTACAAATTTTTTCTTTCCACAACAAATTTACAACAAAAAAGCTACAATTAACTCCGTTGTAACCTTTTCAATATCTCAATTCTGTCGTCAATGTGGTGTCAAGTCAGCACTACATTACTAAATTTTGTTCGAAAAAGGGTCAACTCAATTTTTTCCAGAAAAACGAAAGCTACAAATTTTTTCTTTTCACAACAAATTTTAAAGTTAAAAGATACAATTAATGGCATAGTAACATATTGGATATCTCCATTATATTGACTAGGTGTATGGTGTAAAGTTAGCACTACATACCATTTTTTCTTAAAAAACGAGAGCTACAAATTTTTGCTTTCCACAACAAATTTACAACAAAAAGCTACAAATAATGCAGTTATAACATTTTCAATATCTCAATTCTATCGACTAGGTGTAAAGTTTCTAGTTAGCACTACATACCATATTTTTTAAAAAACGAGAGCTACAAGCTTTTTCTTTCCACAACAAAAACTTTACAATTAATGCCGTAGTTAACCTTTCCAATTTCGAAAAGTGTAGTGCTAACTTGACACACGTCTTTTTTGACCCATTGTCCTGGTAATTTATTTATTTTATACGGGACGCCAATTGTTCTGTATTTCTTTTAATGTCCTGTATTTGGCCCGTATTCGGTGTTCCGACGCCTTAAGATCTCATTAAACTGCCATACCTATGAACGAGTTTTAAGTGATGTTGATATATGATCGTAATTTTCTTTATAAACAGTTATTATTTTCTAATCTGAATGTCTGCGATTCGAATCGAGGAATACATACAGTGGCTAAAGTAGAAATTAGGACTCGACATTTTAGTAAGTTTTGGCTATTTTTCCTTAGTTTATTTAAGCCTCTATTATGATTCACAACTTAACTGAGACAACTCAACTCGTATACAACACAACTATTTATTGATATTGCCATTCACAACTGTTTTCAGTTGGCTGTAGCCATTGAAAAGTCGAAAATTCGATAGAAATTTTGTTATTAACCGACTTCCAAAAAAGGAGGAGGTTATCAGTTCGTTGGAATATTTTTTGTTTGTTTTTTATGTATGTTACCGCATAACTTTGGACCACGTCAACCGATTTCTATAATTCTTTTTGCATCGGAAAGGTTGTGTCTCAGAGGTGGTGCCATACTTAGATCCGATCATTGGATCATGAAATATATGTATATATATATATATATATATATATATATTTATTTATTTATTTATTTATATGAGAATTGAAGTCCGTTTTTTTTGCTAAAAATTACTTGTTTTCATAATATTATGTTATTTTAATGGCATTAAATTATTAAAAGCAAAAAAATGTAAATCAGTTACGAATTATGTTTTACCGATTCAAAGTTGAGTTGTGTTGTGTCCCACAATACTAATTTACAACTTACAACTCAACTATCTTGAAAGTTGTGAATCATAATAGGGGCCTTAATGTTTATTATTTATGTATGTTATGAAAGTAGAGCTCTTTTCCTAATAAAACCCATATAATACAAGGTTCCGACTTTGCGCAAAAAACTATAAAAATTAATTCTGCAATGTTTCCCCGAAATTTCAAACTTTTTAATTAGAATCTTTAGAAAAAAATTTCTTTTGCAGTTTTGTAACTCATTAAAATAGAGTATAATAAAGTGCGAGTGGAAAGTGCTGCTCATTTGCTTCTCTTTCGAAAAAATGGTCGAACATTTTGTATGAAAAAAATGCGTAACACCGTCAACAAAAAAAAAAATTGCCAAAAATTGTGAAGCCTTGCCGACTTAAAATTGGACTTTATTATACTAAAATTTAACGATTTTTTAACAAATTTTACGGGTAAAAATCTCGAGAAAATTATCATACAAATTTGTGATGTTACTATAAGGATACTGTTTCAGGGAAAACAGTGTACAAAAATTTTGCGAAATTATTTTTTGTCCCATATTCGGCTCTCATAAATATGGTCACCGTACTTATAGTACATATTCGGCTGTTCTTGACATCTATTCAAATACTCAATACCTGTGAATAGTTACTGCATTGTTTAAACGTACGCCACGCGATGATGTCACCACTGATTATGAGGATGTACATATATATGTATGTATGTATGTACAGTGAACGTTAGAAACGTCTAAGAGCCAGCTATAATTCACAAATGCTCACACTGGTACTGGAATGACCGTGCGATTAATTTTCCTACAATATTTTATTATTATGATTAACTAATGAAGATATTATTATTTTGTCATAAAATACTCAAAGCATAAAAAAAACTCAGCGGTTAGCTGGTGTTCTCGATTCAGATCATTCTTCGAGATTATTTTGGTGCTTGTATATTTTTATATAAAACTCCGTAACAGTGAAAATTAACTTGGTCAAATGAATTAGGGTCAAAAACCCGTTTTTTGAGGGTCGTATAGTAATTTTGCCCATACTTTAAAGATTTGTGAACCGATCCTGAAAACCGGATTTATAGGCGCTCATAACGATATACATATGTACATACATATAACTTGCAGAACTGCTTTTCCACGATAATTTTCTTTTAAAAAAGGCCTCAAGCTCAATAAAAATTGTTGAATATAATTGTTATAAGGCCATAAATAACAAAAACAAATTACACCATAATATTAAAAACTTAAAAACAAATTAAAATGTTTACTGATTCCCTGCAGCGGTGTCGGTTACAATTGTCGCTTTCGTACTAGTTACATTACTAGTTCCAATAGCATAATATGCTCCAGGTAGTAACAAATCGAGCTATGTTACATATTGCACTTTCTAAAGGTTATTGGCCGTTTTATATAATAGTACTTCCTTATTACATAAAGGAATTTCTTATTTATCATTGAAATACAAATAATAAATTTTAAATACTTATCCATGTTCTGTTTCCCTCGTGTGACCACCACGCAAATATCGGACTGAAAAGTACCAAAATAAAGCAATACATATGTAGATACTAGGCTGGGTCGATTTTGTATGGGGTCTTAGGTCTAAACCAATTGTTTTTGACCACGAAAGATTAATTTAAAACTTATCTTTAGCCCGCGCAATTTAATCAAAGTGTATGAATTTTGAAAATGATACTTTGGGTTGTAAGATCTATGGAATGCCTTAATTGTTATAAACAGGGCGATATATCAAATTAAGGGTCATTAAATTTAGTACCTCACGTTCATTTATTATTTTTCAATAAGTCTACAAGTTTTTAAGATATTAAGATAAAACTTACAAAAACTATAATTTTCGCTTATGAATTTTCTTCATTACTTCAGCGACCAAGTGAAAAATACAAATAAGTGAGACAAGATTTATTTCAAACGCTTTAATGTTTTCGGATGTTTATATTATATTAAAAGGACCATAGACTTGGCCACGCCGATTTGGTTAGTTTTCAAGATCGTGGTGAATGAGGTCAAACATGTATTGTCAAAGATTAGGAATCGTTCGATAAGTTAATAGTAGTTTCAAGCATATATGTAAGTATTTACATACATTAACATAACACAATTGGGGTGAGAAACACCCTTTTTAAGTCCATTTATGCAGTCTTGAAATTTGGTTACGAATGGTGTCATTAGTCAACGAAGAAGCCCATTTTTCGCGGTTTTTAAGTTGCCATTATATGAAAGTAGGAAAAAAATCGCTCCCTGGCACACTTTTATGTAATCCGGTTATCGATCGAGTACCTGTGAAGTACACAACGAAAAAAAGTGATTCGGTTACAGGTTACATGTTACTACTACAAGTACTAGTGAAAACTTACGCAGCGGGAGTCAATTGTCACCTCCTAGGACAACTCCATGTTAAATGCGGCAGTAGAAAGCATGGGAGGTAGATTTGCGAGGTACCGGTATTCGACTCCCAAAAACTGGTGAATTCACTAGTTCTGTACTAGTACTTTCCGCTGCAGGGTTATTACCGCTCGAGCGGTGGCAACACAAACATACATACATAGTGCATGTTTATCCGTACGAAAAGGTAAGGTAATGAGGAACGAAAAATCCCTCTTTAACCCATTAACCCCCAAATCAAATCTGCTAGTAACAATTCGTTTCGTTGTCATTTATTTATTCATTCTTGGTCAAATAAGAAGTTAAAAAGAAAAAATAATTTTTTTTTTGTTGTAATTTTCGCGAAAAATGGGTGTCCTCACCTGGGGACAATGGGCAGTTTAGGAATGAAATTGAGCAAAGCAATTACGTTCAACACAAAGTGTTTTTGTGCATAATTCACATCTCCAGCGGCACTTCAAGTGGCAAACTACACACCGCAATTGGTTTGTCAAGCGTTCAGGATTGTGACCGTTGTTTTTCGATACAGCTCCAACTACTAGGGAAGAAGGACGAGGTTGTCGGGATGAAGTAGGTTTTAGATACGTTCGCACAATATGACGTCTGAATGACAATTGATCCATTGGGGATTTATTTTCGGTTTTGCATAGTAAAACGTGTAGCCTCCAAGCATTACTAACTGCTAAATCTAGACAGTATGTAAAGATTGGCCACCACCACTTTTTTCCTCTAATGGAAACCCTATATAGGCTAATAGATTGGTCCATTTGGTCTACACCTCCCATACCTTGGTTATAATTTATGAAAAGTCTTGGTATATCGAAATTCGTCTTTTCCTTTCGAATATTACACCAACGTCGCACTTTTCCTAAGGGCTCTATATAATCAAAATTCGTTCCCATTGTGACGACATTATTGTCCTTCCATCGTACCATTGTAATTTCGGTATTTTTGTCAAAGCGATAATCATATTCTGCTCTAGAACTCGTTTTCTTCATTTCTTTTACGGATATAAGTGGGCACCTTTTTGTTCTATTATCTCGTATTGTGCCAGTAGCTCTATATCCCAATCGCTTTAGATCGCACAACAAGTGATAGTTCGTAAAAAAATTATCAAAATATAGGACATGTTCCGTTGGTACTATAGGTAGTTTTGCTAGCAAAGACTTGACAACTCGTTCACCAAGTGGATCTTTAGTTACCTCAGTTGACTTACCACAGTACACGTCGAAGCCATAACAATATCCATCTGAGCTCGTTGCTGCCCAATTCCGATAACCAAATCTAACCGGTTTTCCCATTATAAATTGCTTCGCTGGATGTCGGCCAAAGTATTTTATCATGGACTCATCCACAGATAGTATTTCGTGAATAACGCCCCATTGGCAAGAGTTTTTCTGAACGAGATTACATAAAGGCCTTAACTTGAACATTTTATCAGTGGGACTCATGACTAGGCTGTTATCAACAAAGTGCAGATTTCTCTTGATTTCTAAGAACCTATTTCGACTCATCACATTTGCAACCATCGGAACGCGAAGGTCGTCATCTACACTCCAGTAAGCCCGCTCCGTGGGTAGTTGGTGGTAACCACTTAACAGTAAAATTCCTAAAAATCTTTTTACTTCTTCGGTGTTTATATCAAAATTGTGTCTATTATTTTGATTAGCGTATATAACGCTATTTTCAGCAATCATTGTATGAACATCGATATCAATAATTTTTTCAAACAAATCCGTGGGGGTACGATCACTTACGGTATTAACAAAGTTATCTACTCGTTTTTGAACTGCATCATTGGAGTGATATGTCGTGCTATAGGTTGGTGAAACGCGTCTCCAAATTGGTTCTCCGAAATTACCTTCATCGACCCTTTTACGCTTTGCAAAGCGTGAAAGAGGCTCATCATCACTTTCATCCCAATCTGTATCATCTTGTCGACGTGAAACGACCTCAATTTTTCCAGTTACATCATTCGGCATAGTGGTGCATACCAAATCATCTTCATTTACCTCTTCTTCATCACTTACAATCGCAGGGTCAGGAGGGATGACTAATATATCATACTCAGAGTCATCGTCTTCGTTCTCCATTATCCAATCGACGGCCTCCTGTAGTTGTAAAAAGTCTTTTTGACCCTTAAACACTTTACGGTGTGCCATAGTTCTGCGATCGAAAGCACCTGTTAAATGTTGGAAAAAGTTAATGTTTATGCCCATTGTCCCCAAGTGGGGACATAATTATAAAACTATACCTTTTTAATCCTTTTTAGATCCTTTTCAACACAATACCACTTCTAAAAGCTTGTGAACACTCCACCTAATATTTCAGCCAAAATATTTAATTTTAGCTTCACAATATACTCAAAAAAGATATATAAATACTCCACAAGAATTCGCTCAATGAAATGTCTAACTTTGAAGCGCTTGAAACTACGCTTTTTTTGACACAAGCACCATATGTTTTTGTTTACATATACTAGAGCCATCTATATGTCATAATTGAAATACTTTTATTAGTTGTCGATGTTTAAGACAAAGATGTCGCTATATGAAGAGGTGTCCTCGTATGGGGACAGTGAGCGGTAATGGGTTAAAACCTCGGCAAGCTAATGAAGTTTTCTTCTCTACCGTAACACGTTGCTTTCATTTCCATGGGCATCGAAAGTGAAAATTTTTTGTAAGAAAGCAGACGCTGTATGAATATCAACGGTGGTGCCGCCACTCTGGCGCATTCCAACTAAAAGGCTTCGAATTCATGTTGGAGTAAGTGGCTCGAAGTAGTTCCTCCTCATGTCCAACAACAAAAAATATGATACGTATACCTCAAGTAATTGCGGAAAGTCTGCCCGGCTGGTTGATGCGTTCAGCTTGGAAGCCTGTAACCCCTGATATCGACTATATGCTCTGGACGGAGAAAGATAGGACAGTCTAGACGTATTAAATAATGCTTTAAAAAAGTTGTATGCAATCTGAAAAACATTTTTGAGTTAAAAACTAATGGGCGATAAGTTTAAATAAAGATTGCAGTAGGTACGTACCTATATATCGTCGCTGGAATAATGAAATAGTGTAACATTAAAAGTATAGTTTTGAGAAAAACGAATTGGAAGTTTTTATAAACCATTACAAACCATACAAACACAATTCCGTTTTTTGGGAATAAATTAGTGAGCCAAAGAGATATTTAAGAAAACTAAAGATCTCTCTAATAGATTAAAGGAATGTCTATCCAATGGTGCAATTATCGAATAATAGTGTATGTGGCATTAACACTGTTTCTTTATTCGAGCGACGATATCGTACTTAAGTTATATTCGCTTTCCATTTTTAATCATGATAAAAGCATAGTAAGGTAAAACCGTTCTCTCAATGCGTCGGCCATGATTTTTTTTAAAGTTTGCCAACATTTTAAAATCGTATAAAATTGAGAGTAAAAAAAAGGAATTGTTTAAAATTGTTGTTGTTTGAGATTGAAAATGAGAATGTGTGTGTGAGTTTGTGTGTAAAATTTTAGAATTAAATTGCTTGCAAACGTCAAGAATTTGAAAAATTCCTCTCAACGGTTCTATCTTCCTATTTTTTATCATGTCTTTAACCTTCGGAGTACACACCTTTTTTATTTGACGTGAACGACACACTGGGGTAAATTGCACCCCAATTGAAATGTTGTTTTTAAAACACACGGCTTAAGCTTTTTTTGCATATATTACGCTGGAAATATTTAGATAAAATAAATTTAAAATGAAATTTCTTTTTTTCAAAGCTACAATATCATATAATTGCATGGTTAGCTTTTATTGACATAACAAAAAGTTTATCAAACAAAGCTTTGTACTCCAAGAAAAAAAAACTTTGAAAAACTAAATCAGATTTCAAGAAAGAGCTTATATTAGGTTCAAATTGGCCCCATTTAACTTGTTAAATGAAAAAGAGCTTTTTGGAAAACACAATCGTTCACATTGAACATTTGGAGTTAACTTTGACGGTTGTTTGATTACCAATAAAAATTCGAAAAAAAATTTTGAAAATCAAGTTTTTGTGCTTCATTTTGTTTTGTGCGAATGTCTTCTTCATGATATTAACGCATACGAATTACTTAGAGACTTCAAAATGTTTAGTTCGTATACACTATTTATCTCTGCGTACGATGAGACCTCATGGAAAATTACTAATTACCGCTTTGGACTCATTTTTGGCGGACAGACACGCATACAATTTTGATATTTTTTGATGATTTTTAATTTTTAATATTTTTCAGAATATAATTTTTTTGAACGTTGGCGTGTCAAATGAAAGCTTTTGTGTCTTTCTGATTGGCCGGAGCAGAAAGCTTTCTGATACAACTCTGCGCTGAACTGGTTTTCAAACGAGTTAAATGATTTAACTGGTTCAATTTTCCAACAACAATTGCATGCGATTTAACTTTTTTATGAACATGTTTTGTTCATTTAACTGGTTCAAGCTCATTTAACATGTTTAGCGCGCCAATATGAACGTAGTATTAGACTAAAAATAAAATAATAAAAGATTATAAAAACAGCTTATTCATAAAATATAATGAGCAAACTTAGCTTAGCTAAAAACTTCAAATTGTAGAAAATTATAAATTCATAAATTTAATTTAACCTCCTTCTGCGCATTGGCAGCAAATCATAGCCCTATGTTCCTCACCCATATGTAAGTAGTGCTTGCGCAGACCTTAGACGTCTTTCGCCCCATTTTTCTGTCGCAAAACTCACATCGAGCAGTTTTTGGAAGCCTTAGGTTAGGTGAAGCTCGAATGTCCTGCATTGATAATATTTATTGTATTTGAATCCGAAGGCTCCTCCCTCTCTTTCAGCGGCCGGGTTCAGAACAAATTGCCATTATTACTCTAAAATAAAATCACTACTTGAAGAAGCTGAATTAAAAAAAAATAACCTTTGCCCAAACTAAGCTATATATGTTCAGAACTTAACTTCAATAATTCAGCTATTAAATTTTTGCAATTCGAAATATCCTTTCCATTAAATTTAGTAAAAGTTAATTTCAGTTTCTTTATGTCAACAAGGAATTCCGGTTTAGGTTTTGTTAGACCACCATTTGAAATTTGGTCTATCCATATATATGAGTGGAAGATTTTCTCTTCATATTCGGTATAATAATTCCTGCACCTGGGAACAAACGCGTCCGCTTAGAAATATCCGGATGCGATGGGCAACAAATAAAGTCACTGGCACTAAAATGGTCTCCGCGCACACGTGAAGAGCCTCCTAATGAAGCATTGATACTTCGGAGTTTTAAAATAACGCACATGTTTGTTGTCCTGGCTCTTGTCAAACACAACATACCGCCCGTAATTCCTTTTAATTTTATTATGTATTTAAAATCAGTCGCACAGCTCACAATTGAAAATTTAAATTTTGAATAGTATAGTAGAGGTGTCAAACTATCGATGGTACTATCGATAGTATCGATAGTTTTATTTTTTTGCCCCTATCGATGAGTAGCGATCGTTTTTCTCAAAAAAGGTTAAACTATCGATAGTCAACTAGTACTATCGATAGTTTAACCTTTCAGCTCAGCCGATTTTATTTATAATGTCTCCATGTAGCTGCGTGTCAGTTTTTAAGATTGTCAATTTTTTATTATAAGTGATACTTTCATTGTGATTCCCCCTTTTATGGGCGCAACCTTTAATTGAAACGCTCAATTTATATTTAAACGTTGCTTCAAACCATAAGGCTATGTCTGAAGTAAAGCATTTCTATTATCGGTGTTTGACGTTTGTATGTTTCTTGGCTGTAAAAGAATCAAAAAATTATATTCCGAAATTTAAACAAAATATATCATATTTGAAAATTTATAATAAGCAACAATTCAACAAGGTAACAGTGATATTGTTGCGGCAGATGATAAAGCTGTTTTTTATAGACTGTTTTATGCTGATTACGAGTCCGTAAGCATAAAGTGTCCATCAGCTCCAGATTTTGAGAAAAACGAGGTCAAAGTGTCAAAAAATCGCGTTTTTTGCAATATTTTAGAAAGTCTAGCACAAAAACCAAAAGGTAATAGAACCTTTAACTGGGGCTTAAATTAAAGCTATAACTCTCGGCTACTATCCCTGCACCTTGACCTGATGGTCACTAAAAGTCATTTATTGACAATATAAAAATACTGGAATAAATACTGTGAAAAATAAATAAGTTTTGCCAAAATCAGTTTTTGCTGTTAAATAAATTACTATAAGTGACCTTAGGGTTAAAGTTTAGGGATGGTATCTTAAGCGATTGAAGTCGAAAGTTTAAGCCTTAATTTCAGCCCAAGTGGAAGGCTCTATCCCCTTTAGTTTAATTGCGGTGGGTACTCAAACTACGCACAAAATCAGGTTTTGCTGTTCAATAAATGACTATAAGTGACCATCAGGTCAAGGTGTAGGGATGGTATTTTCAGGGATAGTAGTCGAGACTTCTAGGTTTAATTTAAGCCTAATACCGCCTTTTGTTTCTTTGCTAGATTTTTGATGGAAACCGTATGCTCATGGATTCACAATCAGCACTGACAAGTCAATCAAAAACAGCTGTTACATTTGCCGCAACAAATTTTTCCCCATTTTTGTTGCCATGTGTTATAACACATAAGAGAAGCTTTCTTTACTAGGCTCATAATTTTGTTTTTAATTGTAAGCTTCAGTAATAGATATTTAAATAAATAAATAAAATTCGATAATTAAATGCGTTACTTCGACAGAACTATACATGTTAAAGCAATATTTAAACATAAAGTGAATTTTAAAGTTAAAAGTTACTTAAGAAAACGGTCTACGTGTGTTTGTATTTTCAATACTTTTTTTTTTTGTTTTTCGATGCCGTCCCTGTTAATTTGGAACAGTTTTTAACATCACATTGACTATCGATAGTACTATCGATGGTCGCGTTTGACACTATCGATAGTATTGCTGGAAACTATCAACGAGTAATGATAGTTTTTTTCTGAAACATGGAAACTATCGATGGTGGCACTATCGATGGTTTGCAACTCTATAGTATAGGGTTAAGAGTTGACATTTTAGTCGCAGTTCAAAAGAGAGAAATGTCGAAATCACTTCTACCTTGTTATGCCTTGGGTAAAACCGTTCTCTCAATGCGTCGGCCATGATTTTTATACCTTTCATGAGCATGAAATGGTATTATAACTTTGGTCCGATGTTTGTAAGTACCAGAACAAAAAGAGATAGACCCATTAAAATGTATACTTATATGATCAGAACGTCGATCTGAGTTGATTTAGCCATGTCCGTCTGTCCGTCTGTCTGTCTGTCCGTCTGTTTGTATGCAATCTAGTCTCTCAGTTTTCGAGATATCCGGATCAAATTTGGTAGGTGGGTGTATTTTTATAATGTATAAATCATTTGTCGGAACCGGAAGAATCGGACCACTATAACATATAGCTCCCATACAACTGATTGTTCAGGTATGAGATTTTTCGTTATAACTTCTCCATTTATGCAGCTACGAACATGAAATTTTGCAATACTTGCACCCATTATCAACAGAATACTTACAGTGAAAATTACAAAGATGGGGTCACTATAACCTATAGCTCCCATACAACTGATTGTTCAGATATGAGATTTTTAGTTATAATTCATCCATTTATGTAGCTAGGACCATGAAATTTCGCGCTGTTTTCACTCATTATCAACAGAAGACTTACAGTGAAAATAACAACGATCGAGTCACTATAACCTGCAGCCCCCATACAACTGATTGTTCAGATATGAGGTCTTTTATCATAACTCCTCCATTTATGCAGCTAGGAACATGAAATTTCGCACCATTTTCACTCATTATTAACAGAATACTTACAGTGAAAATAACAAGGATCGGATGACTACAACATATATCTTCCATACATCTGATTGTTCAGATATGGGATTTTACTGTAAAACTCCAGTTTAACCTCTCTGAACTTGGCAGGACAACCTTTTCTCAAAGCAAAAGTTCCTATCGCATAATTTGCCGTTAATTATCCGTAAATTATCCGTGGAAAGAATAATTTTGCCGCGGACATATTTTAAAAAATATCGATTCAATAATATTTCCTGCCAAGTTCAGAGAGGTTAAACTGTCGCTATTCTAGACGCTTCTAGAGACTTCCACGGAAGTTAGCAGGGCACGCGATATTTTTTAAAATGTTTCCGCGGCAAGATAATTCTTTTCTTGGATAAACAACGGATAATTTACGGCAAATTTCCACGGAAGTTAGCAGGGCACGCGATATTTTTTAAAATGTTTCCGCGGCAAGATAATTCTTTTCTTGGATAAACAACGGGTAATTTATGGCAAATTATCAGATAGTTAGTTTGGGTTTAGCTGGTTTCCTTTATTGGTTTTCAGAAGGTGCCATGCTAACTTCCACGGAAGTTAGCAGGGCACTCGATATTTTTTAAAATATGTCCGCGGCAAAATTATTCTTTTCACGGATAATTAACGGCAAATTATGCGATAGGAATTTTTGCTTTGAGAAAAAGTTGTCCTGCCAAGTTCAGAGAGGTGACAGTTTAGCTATAAAATAACAAAAAATGCCGATTGACAGAACTTTTTACGCTGATTTCAACGATACCAAATTTATTTGGCGCAGGTGAAAAATAAAGAAGATATAAGAGGTTTATTTGTATTTTTTATTATCACTAAATTGTTGAAACCCAAAACTAGATCATAATAAAATATGTAATATCGAATTAAAGATAATAACTTGTACTCTCTAAATAATATACATTTATTTACCATTAATTATGCAGTTTTTTCAAAAAAGGTTATTTCATGAAAAAATAACGTTTGTTCGTTTTTTTGTGGTTTTGGTTTAAAAATACAAAAAGCTATAAATTATGTACATCAGCTGAAGAACAAATTAATTACCTTTATGGTGACGTCATTAGTTTTTTAATCGGTTATTAAGTTCATAAGATATTAATATTTAAAATATCTAACAACTGAACTTTAACCTTCTAGAACCTCTTCATTTTTTACTTGCGCCAAATCATGGTTGAAATGAGCATAAAAAGTTCTATTGATCTGCATTTTTCGTTTTTGCATAGCTAAACGGTCGGTATTCTAGATTTGTTCCCGGAAATGACGAATAACTTAAATCAAAATTGCATATTTTTATGTATTGATTTTTATGTATGATTGATGTATTTCAATTAAAACACCAAATATATTGCGAATTCGCATAGAATTAATAATACACATTTTACTTCTAATTGTATACTTTGCGTACTTTTTGTAGTACCTTTCTAATACAGTTTTCGCAAAGGGCAATCACATTCTTCCCCTTTCTCCTACTTCCAAAATACAAATCTAGATAAAGGAGTGTCAAATTTTAGCTGTCACAAATTACACAACCTTGTATTATTGAATCATGCAAAAAACGAAAACAATCGTCGCCAGGCAACGAAAACAAATGGTTGTTATCAAAATGTATTAAACAAAGTGTGATTGAATTTGACATTGCTCTCAGAAGAACCATCCTATAAAGTCAAGTTGAAAAAATTTTGTATGAATTTTAAATCGATTGTTTATATTTTTTGGCATAATAGTAGCTTAAAAGAGAGCCTACCTGAGTTGTCAATCACACCTTGTTTAATACACCTTGGTTGTTATAAAATTCGTTCACAGATCGCAAATACAAATGAAATAAATTAATTTTAATCATTTGAAAACGAATTTTTCTGAACCCTGCAGAGAAGAGTAAGGGTTCGAATTCCGCTGCAGGCAACATGCAAATTAAATATTTTTTTTTTTATTTTTATCTTGATTATTCACTTTACGGATGTAACGAACGTGGTCATTTTAATATGCGCGTAATTGAATTGAATATTTGTCAATATACGGTACTTTCGTTGACGTTAATAGTAAGATCAATTACGTTTCTGATTGATTTTAATATTTTTTCCCTTCAGTGTAGTAGTAATTTCAGCTACGAGGTCTGACCGGGCAACAGGGTCCCCCAGAGTTTATGCTGGCCTGCTCTCGGGTAGGGCCTTTCGGGGGGTATCGCGGTGATTGTGGTTTAAACCTAAATGCTGGGAGAGTGGAAATTCGTTGGCTCGATGTGGAGTTGCATTGAAACCGGGTGCCACACCCAAAGTACAGCAGAGGTTGAGACAAGCCTCGAAAACAACCAAGGTCGTTAGTGTGTCTATTCCGTACTGCCGATTGGCACCGAGATGCTTGCATTCCAGAGCGCTCAGCAACTCATTTTTTATCCGCTGTTTGTAGGCACCGTGAGGTTCAGCGGTCGTCGGCAGTTACCCACGTAAAATACATTAGACGTTGTTCTTGCGTATACATTTTTTTTTTTGCAAAATGATGACAAAGTTATTTTGTATGAAAAATCATGTATCCCCATATATCTTAAACAAATAAACATACTTAAAGATTACAACCAATACTTTCAATAAATCAAACGAAAGGAAATAACTAGAATTTTTGATATAATATAACAAAAACAAAATTATTCGAACAGGTTTCGAGCACTTTCGTAATTCAAAAAATCATCTAGTTTTTTCAGCAATTTTTTGTCTTAAAATGCTCGGAAAATTTATATTATATTTATACATATTAAATAATTTTTTCATCAAAAAATAGCCCTCGTAAGTCGAATACCAGCTACGCTGACCACAGTATTTTTGCGGAAAGTTGTTCCTCGCAACCGAATGTTTCTATTGCTCTAAAGAACTTATATTTCGCAATTTCTGCAAAATGTAAGATACCAGATCACTTTAACGTCTCAAAATTGAGCTAAGAATAAGAAAAATATTAACGTTTTCTACGACAGAAAACGAACTGTTCATTTCAAAAAAATTTCGGATTTTTTCTTTGAAATATTTTTCTTTGAAATCACTTCGTTACTTCTCGTGCAATAAGTGCTTGTGTGAAGCTCTTAAAATTACATCTACAACATTTGAGTAGGCCATACCGAAACGTAGGATGTATGTGTGTAGGTGTTTCCGTCAGGATAGGAGTATAGTGTATGAATTTCCGACATGCCTTGTTAAATTTGGTTTGGCGTTGTGCTATCTTCAGTGTCTCCAAACCACATTTGACAAGGTATAGTGAAAATCGTTCTGTAATACATCATTAAAAAACTACCTTGCAATCAATTAATTAAAGAACTGTACTTTCGCTTACCTTTGGCAAGTCCCGAATATGATTCGCATCTAAGAATAGCTCCTCCAGTGTACGTGAATAACGTAGAATTTCTTCTGGAACACTCGGCAGCGAACAATGTCGCTTATCAACAAATTCAACTTGGCGATTACAGCCCTTGAATATTGGAATGCACTTGAACATGACGAATATTTTCGCATAAGTTGCGACAAAAACAATTATGGATTTTTTAAAAAACTGTAATACACCAGCCCGATTAACACTATTTTCCACTTGCAATTTATTTAATAAATATATAATTTATTTTTTTTTTCACTTTGAACTTTCGCTAGTTGGTCCCTTGCAATAAGAGGAAGGATTATTAGTTTTATAAGAACCACAACCATACATGAAACAAAACCTCTTCTAAACACGATTGACTTTAACGAAAAGCACAGTTGATTTATGGTTAATCCGAAATAAATTGTTTTCGGTATTCTAGGGGACAATCCACTAGTTTTTGCATAGGTTTGTTGCACTATAGCAGCATTTTTGTGTCTGAAAGAAAAGAAATTATGTTTATTTAATCCAAATTGCAAAATCCTTTTGGAAAAGCGAAGAAAGCGTTTTCTTCGTTCTTTATATGAGAATGAAACAAAAGAAATGCTACTCTATTAGAAATGCATTTATAAATCTTAATAAAACCGAATTATTCACTTGCATTGTAATAACCTTATTGATAAACAAGTAAGAAAGTCTAAGTTCGGGCAGACCGAACACTAAATACCCGGCGCAAGTATTAAATATATATTTTCCACCTTTCCGAAAACTACAGCTACATGGTAAGCCAGGGTGGTTTTACCCCGATTTTAAACATCTTCGGTAGACCGTTCAGTTAGACATAATGAAATAAACTTACATATGT
The DNA here is from genome assembly GCF_013731165.1 of Rhagoletis pomonella. NCBI lineage: Eukaryota > Metazoa > Arthropoda > Insecta > Diptera > Tephritidae > Rhagoletis > Rhagoletis pomonella. Next base: position 78,425 of record NW_023459030.1, read on the forward strand.
GAGCGATATCACGCCCATTCTCCAAAATTCCAAACAATGTTACTTCTTTTCAAGAGATTGTTTTTAGTATCAATTTTGAGTAAATTAGCGTCCTTAAATTTCGAAGTATTGAAGTTTCAAGCATTTCTGAAATTTACCGTTATATGAAATGCGGCCGTAATTTTAGTCCGATTTCAATAATTTTCAACGTTTTGCTTTTATGTGGCAAGCACAATAACCGTACCGAGTTTGGTACAAATTGGTACAACGGTTACAGAGTTACATATATGTGATCATAAGTGGGCGGTGCCACGCCAATTTTCCAAAATTTTATCACAAATGTATTTATTGGTAAATAATTGTTGCAAGCATCAATTTTGAATAAATTAACTTTAATATTTACTGATTTATCGAATATTTCGTATTTCCTAAATTACCGTTATATGGGATGTGGGCGTGGTTATTGTCCGAATTTTTTAATTTTCGGTCATTTGGTGTGTTGTACCAAGGCCAACAACTGTGCCAAGTTTGGAAGAAATTGGTGGAGCGGTTACGAAGATATACAGATGTAACCATAAGTGGGCGTGGCTCCGTCTGAAAATTATTGTAAATATCAATTATGAGTGAATAATCTTCAGTAGTTACTAAAATACCGCAGTTTTCGTATTTCTGAAAATTACCGTTATATGGGAAGTAGGCGTGGTTATTGTCCGATTTTGCCCATTTTCAATACCATCCTACGCCCGAAAGAAGTGCACGTACCAAGTTTCGTTAAGATATCTCAATTTTTACTCGAGTTATCGTGTGCACAGACGGACGGACGGACAGACAGTCACCGCTTAATCGATTTCTCTTTTCGTTCTGATCATATATGTAGACATTTGTCTATATCTATTTCGATTCGTTTGGCTGATACAAACAACGGTTATGTGAACAAAGTTATAATACCCTTGTGCACAAGTGCGCTCGGGTAAAGTCTTCTTATTTTTTATGAATTTGGTTGTAAAGCAAAATATACACAATCAAACGTATGCTTGCTTGGTCGCATGTCAGTTCAGTATACACCTATGCGACACGTTGTTCAAACATCATTTCATTGTAATCGTTGAAGTTAGCGAACATCACGGCATACGGAACGTCCGTAAACCAAGCTGACTCAAGTCGCCAAAAATTAATAAAAAATATCTAGGAATTAGGTGTATTTTAGGTGTTAATTAGGGCCTCCAAAATTAACCCACACATTTTTGCGAATTTCTCGGAAACCAATGGAGCTACTAAATTAGTTTTAGTGGCGTTGAAGAACACCTAAAAGACACCTAATTCCAGCAAATGTTTGGAAAATTTAAAACCAAAATTAAAACACAAATTTTTGCGAATTTCTCGGACACCAATAAAACACCTAAATTAATTTTGGAGGCCCTAGTTAACACCTGAAATACACCTAATTCCTAGACAATTTTTATTGATTTTTGGGGACTTGGGTCAGCTTGGTTTACGGACGTTGTAAAAACAGTTAGGGTGCAGGCAGTGACAAAAGGAGAGCAAAACCAGATTGCGCAGGTGAGGGGAAATATGTATAGGCTGATCGCAGCATATTTTGTACCTACCTACATATGTATGTATCTACTTATATACATTGTACATCCCTATATATATACATACATATGTACATTAGAGTGGTCCAAAATAATAAAGTCGGAATTTTAATGCCGCCACCCCCTAGGATTGTTCTGAAACGAAAATAAATATACCCCTATTTTTTTATTTTGAAATCAAAAAATATTTAGGGAGTGCTCACAGCGCTCAAAGTTTTCCATGTATTTTATATGGGGAAAAAACAAATTTTCGTAAAAATGGCATACAACTCTTGAAAATCAATGTTTTTCAATCGTAAAACTGTGGTTTTCTTCAGGAGACTTCAAATATTGATATCCAATTGTTTATTTAACCATTTTTTATGATTAAAAATTTTTTATTGGCCCCCCCATTGCATTTTCAAGGACCCATAAAATATAGTCACCATGAAAAAATTGTTAAAGGAACAATTGGGTATTATTACCGGGAATCTCCTGAAGATAAGCAAAGTTTTCCGATCGAAAAATATTGATTTTCAAGAATTCTATACTATTTCTACGAAAAGTTGTTTTTTCCCCATATAAAATACATTGAAAACTTTGCGCGCTTTGAGCACACCCTAATTTTTTTTTATTTCAAAATAAAAAAATAGGGGTATAATTTTTTTTAGCATAGAACAA
>NW_023459031.1:0-1271 GCF_013731165.1 Rhagoletis pomonella
TAAGAAAAAATGGTATGTAGTGCTAACTTGACACCATACACCTAGTCAATAGAATTGAGATATTGAAAACGTTATAACGGCATTAATTGTACCTTTTAACTTTAAAATTTGTTGTGGAAAGAAAAAATTTGTAGCTCACGTTTTTTAAGAAAAAATGGTATGTAGTGCTAACTTGACACCATACACCTAGTCGATAGAATTGCGATATCCAATATGTTACTATGCCATTAATTGTAGCTTTTAATTTTAAAATTTGTTGTGGAAAGAAAAAATTTGTAGCTTTCGTTTTTCTGGAAAAAATTGAGTTGACCCTTTTTCGAACAAAATTTAGTATGTAGTGCTAACTTGACACCATGCACCATTGACGACAGAATTGAGATATTGAAAATGTTACAACGGCATTAATTGTAGCTTTTTTGTTGTAAATTTGTTGTGGAAAGAAAAAATTTGTAGCTTTCGTTTTTTAAGAAAAAATGGTAAGTAGTGCTAACTTGACACCATACACCTAGTCGATAGAATTGAGATATCCAATATGTTACTATGCCATTAATTGTAGCTTTTAACTGTTTTTGTTATTTTTATGGCCTTATAACAATTATATTCTACAATTTTTATGAGCTTGAGGCTGTTTAAAGTGAAAACTTATTGTGGAAAAGCAACAATAATTAGAAAAAAATGGTAGAAGTGATAGCTATTTCGGAAATCACCACATTTCCTCATCAGACTTTTTTCTGTAGGATTCGAACCGACGATCACCACTGACTCAGCCAGTTGCCTTCGCACTGTGCTAAGTTTGTCTTGTTAATTCTTGTTGCTTATTTTCCACTATTTCTCTTTGCTAAGCCAACTACAATCAAGCGCAGCTATTCCGCTGCAATTCACTTGATCATGTGGTTGTTGGTTTTTGTTAATATTTCTATTATTAGAATGTTTAACTTTTTTTTTAGGTGTGCTCGTCCTTAAGTTATTTGTTTTTGTTATTTTTATGGCCTTATAACAATTATATTCAACAATTTGTATGAGCTTGAGGCCGTTTAAAGTGAAAACTTATTGTGGAAAAGCAACAATAATTAGAAAAAATGGTAGAAGTGATAGCTATTTCGGAAATCACCACATTTCCTCATCAGAATTTTTTTTGTAGGATTCGATCCGACGATCACCACTGACTCAGCCAGTTGCCTACGCACTGTGCTAAGTTTGTCTTGTTAATTCTTGTTGCTTATTTTCCACTATTTCACTTTTGCTAAGCCAACTACAATCAAGCGCAGCTA
>NW_023459031.1:6271-32386 GCF_013731165.1 Rhagoletis pomonella
GCCGTTGTAACCTTTTCAATATCTCAATTCTGTCATCAATGGTGCATGGTGTCAAGTTAGCGCTACATACTCAATTTTGTTCGAAAAAGGGTGAACTCAATTTTTTCCAGAAAAACGAAATCTACAAATTTTTTCTTTCCACAACAAATTTTAAAGTTAAAAGCTACAATTAATGCCGTTATAACATTTTCAATATCTCAATTCTATCGACTAGGTGTATGGTGTCAAGTTAGCACTACACCATTTTTTCTTATAAAACGAAAGCTACAAATTTTTTCTTTCCACAACAAAAACACTACAATTAATGCCGTAGTTAACTTTTCCAATTTCGAAAAGTGTAGTGCTAACTTGACACACGTTCCATTGGTTTCCGAGACATTCGCAAAAATGTGTTTTTCAGCTAGCTTAGCGCTGTTAACCTAGCTGAACAATCTTTAATTTTTTTTTTAATTTTCGAAATACATATATGCAGGAATTAGGTGTCTTTTAGGTGTTCTTCAACGCCACCGAAACTAATTTATTAGCTCCATTAGTTTCCGAGAAATTCGCAAAAATGTGTGGGTCAGCTAGCTTAGCGCTGTTAACCTAGCTGAACAATCTTAAAATTTTTTTTTTTAATTTTCGAAATACATATTTGCATGAATTAGGTGTTTTTTAGGTGTTCTTCAACGCCACTAAAACTAATTTAGTAGCTCCATTGGTTTCCGAGAAATTCGCGAAAATGTGTGGGTCAGCTAGGTTTACGTAAAGCTAGCTGACCGATCGTTAAATTTAGGTTTTAAATTTTCCAAATATATGGTAGAATTAATGTCTATTTTAGTAGTGCTAGTAAAAGCTGTGATAGTCCTGTAGTTAATAATTTAAATAGCTATTTTACACTAAAGGAAACGCTTCAATTTAACGGAGTGACTGAATTTGAAGTTATGAAATCCATTATGAGTATCAAATCTAATGTTGTTGGCGAGGATGGGATATCCCTGCAGTTTGTCAAACTTGTGCTGCCATTTATTCTAGGAACTCTCCCACATATCGTTAATCACTGCTTTACAACTTCGTGTTTTCCAACGGAATGGAAAAAAGCGGTTATTATTCCTGTCGCCAAAAAGAATATTGCCACAAAACCCAGTGATTATAGGCCAATAAGCATTTTGTCAGTATTTTCGAAATTGTGCGAGTCTATGATGGCAGCGCAAATTTCCCACTTTGTCCAAGGAAACAACCTTTTATCCCCATTGCAATCAGGATTTAAACCCAAGCATAGCTGTTCAACGGCTATGCTAAAAATACTTGACGACATAAGAATACAGTTTGACAACGGTGACTTAACCCTTCTTTGCCTCCTTGATTTTTCTAAGGCATTTGACTTGGTAAATCACGACCTACTTTGTGCAAAGATCAAATATTACTTTGGTTTTTTTGAAAGCTCTGTCAAACTTATGACTAGCTACCTCGTGGGAAGAACCCAAAAAGTGAAGTGTAAAGATATCTCCTCCAATTTTTGTGTTGTTGATTCGGGTGTTCCGCAAGGATCCGTGCTTGGTCCCCTTTTGTTTAGTCTTTTTGTTAATGATGTATTCTATGTGTGTCAGTATGTCCATATCCATGCTTATGCTGACGACATTCAATTGGTATTTGTCTAGCCGTGTAGGTCTTGTTGAGAATATGTGTTGTAAAATAAATAGTGACTTGTCTGCAATTTCGCAATGGGCGCGTGATAATTTTCCTTGCTTAAATGCTGCAAAGTCATATGTGTTTCCTGTTAGTAATAGTGAAGTATATTTAGAAGATATTCCAAAACTTTTTGTTGGTAATAGTGTCCTTGAATTTACTAACAAAATTCGAAATTTAGGCTTCGTCGTTAATTCAAAGTTGAGCTGTTCTGACCATATAAATAAAGCTGTGAGTAATGTGTATTCTGTTTTACGTAGATTGAGAATGTCAGCGTCATTTACGCCTTTGGAGACTCGAAGAAAGCTAGCTATTCAACTCATAGTACCACACATAACGTACTCTGAGCTTGTATATAGCAAGCTTGATTCCATTTCGCATCACAAAATTGATGTTGCGTTTAATAATGTTACGCGTTATGTTTTTGGACTCAAAAAATATGACCATATCTCCTTCTGGAGAAACAAAATTCTTGGATGCAGCATCTTTGAATATCTCGCGGCACGAAACTGTGTATATATGTACAAACTTATTGAATTCAAAAGAACGAAATACCTTTACGAAAAGTTAAAATTAGCCTTGCGGGCTTGAATTGATATGAAAAGTAATATATGTATGTATGTATGTGGGTATATGAATAACGACCGCTAAAATCGATTTCAAAGTTCTACTTTCGCTGTAGAAATTTTAGGTCTACGTTATGTAGTTTGACTATTGTCAATTAAATCGAATGCTTTGTATTGCATGCGCTCCACGTTTTTCATTTTCAATTTCATAGATTGTTTATAATAACTTTTGCTAAAATTTCAAAATCAAAAGTTATCAAAACAAATTCTATGGGACTGAGAAATATTATTTTCTACTTTTTAGTCCATTTATAAAAGCGTTGTATATTACAAAGTTTTTTTTATATTATTTATTTTCTTTCTCTTTTATACTTAATTGTTGTGTAATTACTATTATTTGATGTTAAGTTTTAATATTAAATTGAAGAATGATTTTTTGTACTTAAATTTAAATTTATTGTTATCTCTTATTTGTTTTATGTTAGGGTTAAGATTCTAATTTTGTAAATTAATGCGCGCTGATGTATTATAAAAAGACTGAATAGTCTTAAAAATACCGAAATGTGTTTTTCAGCTGGCTTACCGCTGTTAACCTAGCTGAACAATCTTAATTTTTTTTTTTTAATTTACGTAAACCTAGCTGACCCACACATTTTTGCGAATTTCTCGGAAACCAATGGAGCTACTAAATTGGTTTTAGTGGCGTTGAAGAACACCTAAAAGACACCTAATTCCTGCATACACGTATTTCGAAAATTAAAAAAAAAAATTAAAGATTGTTCAGCTAGGTTAACAGCGCTAAGCTAGCTGAAAACACACATTTTTGCGAATTTCTCGGAAACCAATGGAGCTACTAAGTTGGTTTTAGTGGCGTTGAAGAACACCTAAAAGACACCTAATTCCAGCATATATTTGGAAAATTTAAAACCTAAATTTAACGATGGGTCAGCTAGGTTTACGTAAACCTACCTGACCCACACATTTTTTGCGAATTTCTCGGAAACCAAAGGAACACCTAAATTAATTTTGGAGGCCCTAATTAACACCTTAAAGACACCTAATTCCTAGCTAATTTTTATTGATTTTTGGCGACTTGGGTCAGCTAGGTTCATGGACGTGTCCTACAGATATTTCTTAGTCGCTGGAGTTTGCAGAAGTAAAAGTGAAGGAAAAAAACGGTAATATAATGGATGAAAAGTAAATAATTAAGTAACTTCATCAAATTTTATTTCCACACACTATCACTGTATTTAAGCAAAAATATACCTTACGTACACTTTTATTCCACTATTTTCAAAAAATATTTGCCTATCGTTTCTCGTCTTCGCTGTATTTAATAGATATCCAATCCTGAACTTGTCCCAAACTACCCCCCCGAAGTGATCCCAAACTACACTCATTAGACTATGGGGAAAATTTCAAGTTTTGAAATTACACAAAAATACGCCGGGACATGTAAACTTAATTTTGATTCGTAGATTATGGATCTGTATTCCATTTTTCCAGATCAGGTAGTTTTACCCAAGATATTTCAATTTTATGAAAAAATCTAACTTTAGCAAGGAAAAATTTAAAATATAACACATTTTTTATATCTTTTTTTCATTTTATTAAAGACTGTTCTTTTGCCAAAAAATCAAGCTACTAACGATGAAAATCGATGAATAAATAAACAACTGTTAAATGGTCAAATGAAAATGCGAAATAATTTTTGTTATGAAATAGGGCCAGGAAATACATAAATGATGCGACAAAACCAAAAATTTTTTAAACACACGAAAAAATCAATATATTCATAAAACTAGGAGCCATACTATATTTTGCGCTTTTAATTTTTCTCTCTGACGTCAGGATTTTTTAAAGGACTTTGAAATTTCTGGGATATGATTGAATAAAAAAATTATTTAAAAGATTGGGTGCATTTTAGAGTAACAATATGGGTATCAATCAAAAGGAAAAATTGTGTAGAATTAAAAAAAATTAATTTGTTGGTACACCAGGGTGAATAAATGTTGAAAATGTCCTTTTAACACATTTTTCTATATTTTTTGGGATGTTGCTTTGACCAGGGCTTGAACCCAGGAGCTGATGAGTGTAAGCGTGCACTGTTTGCCACTACACCAGATCGCATACATGGTTCCATAATAATGATTCCAATATCTTCATTTATGTATATTGTAACTACCAATACCTTATTAAGAGAAGTGTAAATTTTTTTTAATCTAAAACTAATAAAGTTAGAAGGACGTAATTCGAGGATGTGGTAGTTAAAATATTAGTCCTTGAAAACGCAGGTTTACTATATGTCCAGTTTTGTGAATATATTGATTTTGTCGTGTGTAAAGTTGACTATCGCACGGTATATAATAATAATATAAGTATCAAAAACAAAGTGTTTGAAAACTTAAAAATATGTATCTCACTTTTATAATATACATATGTAAATATCAAAATAAAAGTCTTTGAAGACTTAAAATATTTATCTCGTTGATAATTATTGTGGAAATTCTTGTATAAGTCTTTGAATAATAGTTACAGATGACTCGAAAATTTTTATCTTATTTATTATATCAATTATTGTTTAACTTTTATTCCTTTCTCTTAGAATATTTGTTTCTCTGCCAAAAATTCTACGAATCTTTAGGTTTCCTCACTGTATAAATATTTAAATGTCCTCTTAGAAAAATTACTTTGAATGCACTTTTTTTGCACTTCGCAGATTCTTTTTCAGATTCAGGACAAAAAAAATGAAGATGGATTTTTTATATCATTTTGATGCTATATCTACCGGAATTCGTATATTGGACCACCCTCAGCAGGTAAAAAAATCGCGTTAATTTTTTCTTTTTGATATTTTTAATTCAAAAATAGTTAGATGCAAGTTAATTGACACCTAATGTAGAGGAAGCCAGTTCTCACATTTTTGCGGACGTAGCCCTTAAAAAGTAGTTAGTTATGGTTAATGTGACCAACCGTACTTCTTTCGGAAGAACAGTACTTCTTTTTTGGCTCTTGTACTTCGTACTTCAAAGTGCAGTCAAATGTACTTCTTTTCGATATTTTGTACATCAGGAGGGAGATTCTGTAACCAGTTAGCGACGCGCTTTTTGACGCATGTAATAACTGTTTTTGTGTCACAAAGTACGATAGCGATTCGAAAATTGTCGCTAACTCATCCCAGGTCCTGTACTTCTCCTTTCTTCTGGACGATCGTCACATGGCCTGGGCGATAAATTCGTTCAAACCATAACTCGCCGGGGACCGATGGCATCATACCTGTGCAACTGCAAAGAGCTATGATGGGATCGTGCAATTGGTTGGATCCTATTTATACGAACTGCGTGAGTACCGGGTACATCGGCTTGGAGGGTAGTCAGTGTTGCGTTCATCCCGAAGGGCGGAAAAGGATCTCATGTTTTGCCTAGGGATTTTAGGCCTATCAGTCTCTTCGTGTTTGCTAAGAACGCTTTTGCTAACAACGCTAGAGAGACTGATAGACCTATACATAAGAAACGCGATAACTCGTGACAGTCTTTCAAGAGCTCAATATGCTTATTGCAACAAAAGCTCGGTGAATACCGCCCTGCACACATTGGTAAAGTGGTGATGCAGTAGCCTTCTTCGATATCGAGGGGGCCTTCAGCAATGTCACTCCAAGGGCAATAGTCAAGAATATTCATAATCTGGGGGTTGAAACCAACCTAATAAGGCTTATTTACAGCTTACTTCGTGACAAAACTGTCGCGGAGGAGTGGGAGAGCGTCTGAAATCAGTGCAGAGTCAATAGGAGCACTCCACAACGTGGTGTTCTCTCTCCCCTGCTCTGGATTGCGGTTGTAAACGACCTTCTAGAGGCACTGAAAAAATAGGCTGTCGGGTGATCGTGTATGTAGACGATGTAGAACTTTTGGTTAAGGGACGATTTCTATTTAATTAATTTAGCCCTAGGAAACCAGATTCAAGCCTATATTATTTCAAGAAGACTTTGTCTGGTGGAACTCACCAGAGAAGGCTACACTTGTAAAACAGGAATTAGCGGAGAATTAGGAACCACCCACACCTACACTGGCGCTTAACATATATATTATGTTGAACAGGGCGCCTGCGGATATTGTAGACAGAATTGTCGCAGCACGAACTGCTATTAGACTAATGGAAACCGGGTCCTTTTGTGGCATAAAAAGGAAAAGAAGACGTTTCTCTCCTGCAGCAAATGTTTTTATAGGGCAGTTTAAAACACGTCACCTCTCAAGGGCTAGCTACCCAGTAAATAATTTCAGGAGTTGAAAGCTCTTCCAAAAGGCCTTCCTGAGAGTCAACAGGCCTTCCACTCTACATTCCTTTCTCCTTTCTTTTTTGTATGGACTGGCACCAATTGAAGGGCTTCTTCTTTCGCTACGCATGGAAGGCCTTCCAGAATGGCTTTTATAGGACGTACTTCAGAAAGCCTTTTGGAGAAGCTCTTTTAAAGTTGCTTCTTTGATTTATAAAAATCATACATCATTGAAGGTTTATATCAAATATGTGTTATTGCAACTTAAAATAGTGAAATTCATTTATATTGCTAAATAATACAAATTTAAGCATTCGCGTAAATTGTAAATGGATAATCCCTTCTAGAAGGCATGCAAGGAAGCACTTTTTTCAGCCCTTGTTGAATAGGCCTCTTAGAATGGCTTTACTGAAGAAGGCCTACCTAAATTATCTTCTGCGTAGTGATGAGGTTTTGACAGGTCATTGTGCAATTGGTATTCATGCGGTGAGACTACGAATTTCAACTGATCCTCTTGTATCAGCTGTCAAGAGGAAGATTAAGTGGAATCATCTCCACAATTTCTTTTAGACTGTCCAACCTTCGAGAGGCTAAGATGGAAGCATTTTGGCTCGCACTTCTGAACAAACGCTAAGCTCTCGGGGATCGAAATTAGCCTCATTCGAAATCGGCTCGCGGCGTTAACTTAACCCAACCTAACTGTACTTCTTTGAGCTCTGAAATAATTGGTCACATTACTAATACCCCAACCCAAATTGCTTATTAGTGTTAAGAGGAAAACCATCGCCGGTCTGTGTTACTATAGCGTTCTGAATAACTTTTGATTTGTTAAATTTAATAAGGTGAAAAATCAGTATTGCATGGAATCTTTAAAACCAACTCGGAAAAATGGAGATAGAAACCCAAGAATGATGAAAATTATATTTTTAAAAACCAGGAACGATAACGGTTATGAACATGAGTATAATATACTACAATTCATATTCATATTCATAACTTACAGAATTAAAATGGATTTGTCAAAATATTTAATGGCGAAATTTGCAAAGCATTTTTAAATAAAGGCTTGTTTTCACTGTGTCAAATTCAATGGCATTTGTCGTCAAATAAGTGAAAGTATATTGTCATATCGGACTAAAAAGCGGCGTATCGATTGATTTCAATCAGTATAAATCTTTGTTTGTGTACGTGTGCGGCTATCTGTCCGGAGGAGACAAAGTTGTGTCAAAATATGTCCATAAATTGTTGGCTTAAAAATGAGACAAAGGAAAAACGTGTAATGTGTAACTATTCAGTAGTCGGAAATGTATTGTAAAACATAACCCTCTGAGCGGATATACTGGCAACTTTAATTTCTGCCACTAGGGTATGCTTGAGCAGACATGGTCGCATTTGACGTCAAACAAACATATTTCTAAGCAATGAAAGCAATTAAAATTGCCCGCATATACAAATCAAATCCCAAAGAACGGGCAAAAAATTCTTACCGCTACTCGCCGGCACTGAGGTACACCCACACATCAAAGTAGTGCACAAAGGAAGGTGTTGGCACATGAATTGTTTTATTTGATTTTTGCGCGCGCAGTACCACTACAAATCAGCACACATACTTGGAGAAATATTCCGAACGTCTAAAACAGCGAAAAGGCTGAATATACCAATAATGCCGCATAGCAATCATATCGCTCGCACTCAACCCCCTAAACCCCAAAACCGCATTATCCCACGCAATGAATAGCAACAGGTACGATTGTTGATAAATTTGTTTCCCCTCCCAAGTTCTTTCGCACTCACAGCTCTCTTAAGTGCCAAGTACTCATTTTCAATCAAAATATTACCTCTGCCGGCATTCCAACAGACCAAGCACTTTTGAATTGCAAATGTATGTTGTCATGAAACAGATGAATAGAAACATTCACACGTAGATACAGTGGGAAAGTGAAAATTTATGGATAAATCGTAATTTTATCAATCATCTGATTGTTTAAGAGAAATGTTTATTATTTTGGTATGTTTTCCAACAGATTCCACATATGGATCATTATTTTGCAAATGGCACAAATAGTGTTCGTCCGATATCACCATGTACTCGATGCCTGTACTCATTAAATGTATCGAAGAGAATACTCGATGCTACTTAAAGTATCGCTATGAAATACTCGATTCTACTTATAGTCAAAAGTACTCAGACGAGAAGTTTTAGTTCAATGACGGTTTACGATATAACAACATAGAGTGGAGAAAGGCTTATGAAGAGCTGAAAAATACCTTTTCACATAATCCTATTTTAATATGATGATGAAACTGGAGACGTTAAGTAATGAGAAAGTTCTTCGTATACTTGTGTTTGATTATTCTGTGTCAAAACGAGTTCTAGACGATGCTTCTGCAAATCGTAGGCTCCACATTCTCCTCTAGTTCCGTACGACTTTTGTTCTCAAAAATTATGTGCCCATTCAGTTTAATCCTAGGCATATACAGTTAATTTTCCAAATTTAGCAAACAAGTAAATACTTGCCCTATGTACTCGATACCCATGAAGTACTTTTACACGCGTATCGGAGTACAAAAAATGATCGGTACTTGGTAGAGGTACTCGGGTATATACCTTTAAGTACTGGTATCGTTCGGAAAATCACTATGCACAAAAGGAATGAAATCATACTAATCTATTGTATGTAAATTCAGATTTGGTTTCCTTTGTTCAAAAGAATTATATAAATATTCTTATGCTCGTTTATTTAATAATAATAATAATAGACTGGCGCTTACACATATGTTAGTGTTTGGCCGAGCTTCTCCTCCGATTTGTGCTGTGCGCCTTGATGTTGTCACACAAAGCGGAGGGACCTACAGGTTTAGGCCGACTCCGAACGGCGATTGTATTTTTATGAGAAGCTGTTTTTCATGGCAGAAATACACTCGGAGGTTTGCCATTGCCTGCCGAGGAACGACCGCTGTTAAGAAAAAACCTTTTTGAACCCAGGCATTGTGGAGTGGAAGCGCGCTCTGCTTACCACTACACCACAGCGGCCGACGTTTATTTAATTTCATAAAATATTAACTGACCGTGCCTGCAGGTAGTACGAGCATGTCCGAGCGTTTTCGGGGTCGAAACGTTATTTTTGGCTGGAGTTGTCCTATATGTGAACTTTTGGCTTTTGATTGTCATTTACGATTAAACATATTTAATTTAGGTATTTGTTTCAATGTATATTAAGCGATAAAACGAAATGATTCGTTGTGTTACACTGTAGCTACTCACTTACTGTTGGTTATTAGGCCACCTGATTTAAATTATTATTCTCTATGTTTTATTGTTGTAAGCCGAATGTTCGAATAAAAACCCATTTTCTTGCCCTAAGTACGAAAAAAAAACTTTTTGACAAATTCGGTGTGGGCTCACCCTGAAGAATATGGCGAAATGTATAAAAATTCAAAAACCTGTATAATTCACCTTTTAGTTACTTTTCAAAGTAGTCACATCTACTAAAATGCGGATTTAGTTTATTTTGCAGTACATCCGATATTTTTAGTTCTTCCATAAAATATTAGTACACCTGCATATATATACATTAGACTGCATCACTCCCCATACAAAAAAAATCGGTACTATTTTTCCATTGGAATTATAAAATCTATTATATTTTGAGACGTCCACCAAAATATTTCGAAAAAATATTAAGATTTAAGTGAGCTGGACCAATTTCAAAATACCTCCAAAAATGGAGTTTTTTATGAATAAAAATAGTTTCTTAAAAATTTTTATTGAAAAAATCCCCTCAAATGACAAAACGGGTTGAGCTTAAAACATTTGCATAAAAATATTTAAAAAAAAATTTAACGGAATCGTAATGATGAGATTTTTGATGCTGTCTTTTAACTTTTTTCAAAGTGTGGTATAAGAAAAACTTGAATAACTGAGCCTAAACTCTTCTGATTTAGACTTAAGAGCTGTCGGTGGAAAGGCATTTTCTCACCCTTTTTATTTCTTTGCTAATAAACTCATTCAAAGGATGAAAGAGAAAGGTAGGATGAGCGAACGTCATTCAAAGATGAATTAAAATGTGTTGGTATTTGAAAAAAAAATAAAAATTGGGACACGAATGATTTTTTTTTTGACAGAAATAAAAACAGTGTGAAAATACCTTTCTACTGAGATCCCATAAGTCTAAATCAGAATAGTTTTAGCCCAGTTATTCAAGTTTTTCGTAAATCAAACTTTGAAAAAAGTAAAAAAAACAGCATCAAAAATCTCATTCTTACGATTCCGTTGAAAAGATTTTTAAATATTTTTATGCAGATTTTTTAAGCTTAATCTGTTTTGTCATCTGAGGGGACCTTTTTCAAAAAGTTCTTTACGAAACTATTTTTATTCATAAAAAACTTAACTTTTGGAGGTATTTTCAAATCGGTCCAGCTCACTTAAATCTTAATATTTTTCCCAAATATTTTGGTGAACGTCTTAAAATATAATAAATTTTATAATCCCTCGGAAAAACCGCAACTTTTTTTGGTGAAGCAGTCTAATATACATACATTCCGGCGCATGTACAGTTGTGTACACGAAAATGCAATAAAAACAGATTTGAAGAAAAATGAAGATAGGCACTTTGGCATCTGTACGCCTCTTATGTTGTTTATATTGACATACATTAGACCGGGTCGGCCCCCACACAAAAGATAAAACTTAATAAAAATTTGTATAAACTACATATGAAAAAATATTTTATGTTAGGGTACCTGAAAAAATTGCAAAGTAGTAAAATGTGATAGATCAAATGATTTTGATGGCATGAACTTGGAATTCGGTGGTTGAAATGCCTTTGTTACAAGAGTAGAACTTACGCGGTCAGTATTTTTTCCAAGGACCGAGGTTGCTATAAGTGATAAAGAGAACGAATAACCACTCCAAAGTGCACGCATATGTATGTGATCATGAATATGTGAAAATACATACACTGGGGAAAAAAATTTTAGAATTAAAAAAAATCTGCTAAATTTAAAAAAATTCCGCATATGAAAGAGTACCAACCTAACTCGTTTTAAATTTGAGTATGTAAGTTACAACGGGAGTCCACGCGCTACGGGACACACGTCACTGTTGGCAGATATAACTTTGAAGTAGTGAAGGACTTTGTCTACCTAGGATCCAGCATAAACACCACCAACAACGTCAGCCTGCAGATCAAGCGAAGAATAACTCTTGCCAACAGGTGCTACTTTGGGCTCGGTAAGCAACTGAAAAGCAGAGCCCTCTCTCGACGAACGAAACTCACGCTCTACACATCCCTCATCATGCCCGTCCTTTTATATGGCGCAGAATCTTGGACGATGTCGAACAAAGAGAGAACTATTGTACGCAAAATCTACGGCCCTGTTTTCGTGGATGGCGGATATCGGAGAAGATGGAATGGCGAACTGTATGAGCTTTTAAACGACATGGACATAGTTAAGCGTATAAAAATACAGCGATTGCGTTGGCTTGGACATGTTGTACGCATGGATGACGACTCTCCGATGAAAAGATCCTTCGACTCCGCACCCATGGCTGGACAACGAAAGCAAGGGCGCCCACGAACGCAATGGAAGGACCAAGTGCAGAAGGACCTGTCTGCGCTCGGGATAACCAACTGGCGCAAATTCGCGCAGGAGAAGCAATTGGAGAAGCTTTTTGGTCTCGGCCCAAACCGACAAACGGTTGTAGTGCCAAATAAGAAGAGGAAGATGTAAGTTACAAAATATGTAATTGTGAAGTGCACAGATGCTTTTTCGTAATTAAAAAGAAAAAAATAATAATTAATTTTATGTTCCGTCTGATGGTAATTGAGAACCCGGACCCTCTTGGCAGCAACCAATTATATCAAGCGTCTTTGCACACTCAGCTAGAGCCATACATGTAAATGTGTTTTCAAATGTTGAGTTTGAATCAAAATCACAGCGCGCGATTAGTGCATTTGTACAGACAAACATCCCTACAAGAATTGTGTGATGGAAACTAACACATTCTCATTTATCTTACTAACACATTTGCAAATTTTGCGTTGGTTAAAAAGAGACCATTAAATAAGGCCATAAGTTGGAGGACGGAAGATCACATGTACACAAATGTTTTCATCACGTTTTTCATATTGCTCTTGAAAAGTTGATAGAAGTACTTGATTGAGATCTCTATCACCAGTGAGTATCACATGATCAATCAAATGACTATCACTGTTCTTGTACATATGTACCATGTATGTGTTGTCACCGCTGTGCATGCTTTGTATACATATACTTTCTTAATTACATATGAAAAAGTATCCAAGACGTGCAAAACGCCATCCGTGCAGTGAAAAATGCTTCATTTTAATACGGGTGTATTTGAATTGAATATTTCCATTATACGTAGTGCATGTATAATGGAAGTATTCAATTCTGAACACTTTTCACTTGATTTAAATACAAGCATTTTTAAACGGTAATCAAATTAAAAAATTTCATTTTTACAACGCGTTTTATTCTCAGTGTACGTATGTATATGCATTCAACTTAGCTAAACATAAATTCATACGGTGGAATAGCAACACATTTGCTCGTGTATGCTATAAAATCAATTGTCTAGTGAGGCGTCAGTCATATCCAACGACAGAAATATTGAAGCATAGCTCAAGGTGCTATTACATGAGGACATCTACACTTTCTACTAAACATGTCTTAGGCTCATTCCATCTGAAATCACCCAGGCCGGCGGAAAGTGAATTTAAGTTTGCGATAAAACTCACAGGGATTGTTCCTTGAACAATTTAAGGAGACACGTATTTTTCTTTTTGCTCAGAAATGCGAATTTTTCGAATAATGAATTTTTTTCTTTTTGAGTACGAACGCTTCTTTTTTCCTCTCTTAATAGCAACTTTTGATGAAATCGTTTATAACTGCCGCAAAAAAGCAAGGATTTTAACGATTTTTTTTTCTCAAATTGCAGATATTGATCTACTGAATCGATCTAGTGAACTAAACATCAGTAATTGTTTATTAATGATTAATTATTGTTTATAAACAAAAAATTTTTTTTTTCAAATTGATTTTTTTCAAATTGCCACATCTTTTTTTTCTCTCAAACTTTTTTGTCTATTAGGGAATAGTATAAACTATTTTCAGTACGAGTAGCAATATGCTAAAATTCGTCATTTGCGAGCTATGATTTTTTTTCTGAAAATGCACTTATATGATGCTAGCAGATTTTCGTGCCAGTTGAGGGCAAAAAATTGTTGCCCATTATGACAAAATTTCCATGCTGGAAATTTTTTGAGGTTGCCCGATCAGAGCCAAAAGTTTTTCCCAATTGGGCCCAATTAGCGATTTGCCCAATCTACCGAAGATTTCCCCAACCAGTGCTCACAATTTGCTCAAAGTGAACATGCATACGCAATTATGCATGCATATGTCAATTTTCTGTTTTAACTTTGTCGTCAAGCAAGAATGTTCGCAACCTGCGCGCTGACCTCAACGTCAACTTTATGTTTCCCGCATACGCTTTTTCGCAATTTGCACAGTAAGACTTTGTCATTCGTCGTTCATATGATAGACAAAAATGGCATATCTTTCGCAAAATGAATGCGGTTGACGAAATCAAGTGGCCACACTCACGAGAAAAATTTATGAATAACTGTCACTCATGACTCATAACTGTAAATAAGGCAGTCCCTTAAGCGGCAAATATACCCCATAAGCGGTTTGTTAACCGTGAGAAAATTTCCCTTTAGTTCAAACCTATTGTGAAATGAATGAGGCGGTTTGAACGTTTGACAAACCGCTTGACGGATGTTTGAAGAAAAATCTAAATTGTTAGATTTTCTGGACGCCATGTTGAGGTTCGACTCAACCGTTTGTACGGTGTATGGCAGAATTGCCCCATTTGAAAAAAAAATATGGAAGAATACTAAGCTTGGCTGACTTCCAAAACGTATCAATACAATGTGTGTTGTATACTGCGGTATTGAAACACGTGCGGTCGCAACACCGGTTATTGTCCACACCCTGGTTAGAGAGACTAACAGGTCTATTCTGCGCTGGTAACATAAATTTTATAACCGGTAATTAAAGTGTCTGTCAATTTTTAAACCTTTTTCGCATTCTGTGCTCTCTTGCAACCGGTAAATTTGGTTACCATCTCATAAGCTGGTAACAAAATATTACCCCGTGAAATATGCAATACAGAAATTTCCACAAATCTTCATAGCTGAGTTGCTGAATATTTTCACTGCATTATCAACGTACCTAGAATCGTGGTGACAAGAAGTCGTAACATTTTTTGGTAATCAAATTTTCCGGTCACAAAATCTTCGGTAACGTGCAGAATAGACCTGTTAGAGCCATTTCAATAATATTAGGGTTCGCATCGTTTGATGCGAATGCGAATGTATAAAATGATGCGAATCATTCACATAACGAATGCAAATATTCGCAACATCCCTGATACATATGTACATATATACAGACATACATACGTACATATATGTACACTTATAATCAACTAATTAAGCCGGCAAAATTTTGATCAATTTTGTCTATTTTTCTTTTGTTTATTTAATGTTTATTATTTTTTCATGAATCCAGCTCATTGTATAACAAACACCATATAAATCCACATTTCAAGCTTTGTGCAAAAATTATAAAACATCTGCAAGTTGTAATAATATTTTCTCTGGCCGCATTACGCATTTTTTTCATGCAAAATTAATTCAAAAAAATTCTAAAAAATCTGAATAAAAAGTTAAAAATTTAGCTGAAGCTTTAGATTTTTGATAATTTTTGCACGAAGTTTTAAATAAGGATTTATATTGTAATAAACACTAAATAAACAAAAGAAAAATAGCCAAAATTTATCAAAATGTTGCTGGCTTAATTGGCTGATCACAAGTGTATGTATTTCACTCAACCTACTAAGCCATTGACGTCATTTTCCTTAGTCGCTGGTGCTCTTATTTTTCGTTCATCAAAATACAAACAATAGCGAAAGCATTTTCAAAACGGATATGTGTCTGAATATTATATTGAACAATTTAATTTAGAATACACAATGGTTTGTAATGAGGTGTGTGTGGAGTGTTATATGTACATAGATGGAAAATTAAATTTCTATGTTATCATTATTAGAATGTACCACATTAATTTAAGTATGTACATACATACATAAAGGATTGCGAAATATCGTTCATGTGAGTCACAGGACATTGATTGTGTTATAAGAATGAAATAACTAAGATATGAAAGGGAAACTTTAAACGGGTGTCATGCGGTTTTTAGAATTATTGTTGATAAAAACGCTGTTAGGTGTACATATATGTATATGTATATATCTACCCATATATGTATATGTATATATCTACCACATAGATGGTCTGAAAATACAGGGTCAATATTCAAATAAACAAGAAAAAATCATTTTTAGAACAACTAAGAAAGTCTAAGTTCGTGCGGAGCCGAACATTAAATACCCGGCGCAAGTAATTCCTTTCCGAAAGCTACCGGGGCGTATCAATTTTGAGTAAATTAAAGCATAAACAGACGGCAGCGTTGATCCGGATTAACTAGTTATTTCGGAATTATCTCGGGAATTAACTACAGTTGATCCGGATTAAGTCCTAGAGTGAATTCCCAAACTTAACTCGGATCAAGGGAATTTTCGATGACAACACTGAAAGTTTCAAGCAGTTCTGAAATTTACCGTTATATGAAAAGCGGCCTCAATTTTAGTCTGATTTCAATTATTTTTACTTTTATGTGGCAAGCACAATAACCATACCGAGTTTGGTACAAATTGGTAGAACGGTTACCGAGATACATATATGTGATCATAAGTGGGCGGTGCCACGCCCATTTTCCAAAATTTTATCACAAACGTATTTCTTGGTTAAGAATTATTGCAAGCATCAATTTTGAATAAATTAGCTTTAATATTTACTGATTTATCGAAGATTTTGTATTTCTCTAAATTACCGTTATATGTTGTGCGAAGACAAACAACTGTGCCAAGTTTGGAAGAAATTGGTGCAGCGGTTACGAAGATATACACTTGTAACCATAAGTGGGCGTGGCTACGCCCATTTTCCAAAAATTTATAATATCCTTATTTTTCGTCTAAAACTAATAATAATAGTTACTAAAATATCGCAGTTTCCGTATTTCTGAAAATTACCGTTATATGGGAAGTGGGCGTGGTTACAGTCCGATTTCGCCCATTTTCAATACCAACCTACCTTGGCTAAATGGAAACGTACATACCAAATTTCGTTAAGATATCTCAATTTTTGCTCGAGTTATCGTGTACACGGACGGACAGACAGACATGGCTTAATCGACTTCTCTATTCATTCTGAGCAGTGTTGCCGCGCCGTCTCAAGAAAATGTATCCCTGACTTGGAATACATGTGCATAAAATCAAACATTTGTAATTTCAATTTATAAAGTACATTTTTTGTGCATAAGTATTTTGCAAAGTAAATATAATAAATAGCAAGTACACTCTAAAAAGAGCATGTAAAATTACTACTGAAAAGTATCTATTTTTCAACAAGAATCTGTATAAATACACGTATAGGATGTTCAGTATTTGATTTTGAACTTGAGATCTTTAAAATATACACATAAATAGACATATGTAGAATGTTTAAAATTGCAAAAATTTTCAAACTACAAATACATTTCCTACTAATAATAAACATTACGTTATTTTAAACATTTTATGTGTAAAACTAAACAGGCAATGATTAATTTTATTACACGGCTTGCAAATTTGCATACATCAAAGAGGAAACCGGTTACCTCTCTCAATATGCGCAAATAAACAAAATTTTTTAGAGTGTATTTAAAGTCTTTTCAGTAAAATTCATAAAAGTTTCATTAAATAAATCAAATTTAGTTTTTTAAACTACATTGAAATCTTCTTTCTTTTTAAATTAACAAATGAAAATATGTGATATGAAAGAGATTACTACAGAAAGAGTATAATTTACTTTACATATATCGTCGTTTAAAGTACAAAACCGCGTATCGTCATTCTGCAAAACCGCGTAACTGACATTTGCTGCCAAAAATTGGATTGCCCACACAAGCTCTTGGCTTCGTCCTGAAATATACTAGCCAGAAATGCGATTGCTTTATAAAAAAGAGAACCATTTTGAAATATAAGTGTTTTTACTCTCTAGAAAATAATTTATGCAACGTCACATACGCGGTTTTGCATTTTGTTGATACGCGGTTGTGTACTTTAAACGACGATATGTATGTATATCAAGATCTTGCTTAAAGCATCCTTTTAAGCTAATTAAAGCAATTGCGCTTATACCTATTTTGGTGAGATCTTTTCATATGTTCATTGCTTCGTTCACAAAAAATAAAATGCTTTAATTTCACGCTTAAGTAGCGATTCTTTATACGTTTAGAAAACGTAATGCTTTCTACCATCTTTAATGAAAATCGATTTTTGAACGAAAAAAACTTTATAGGAAATATTAAATTTTTGCCTATTTAAAAAAGTATCCACTTTTATACTGACCGGAAAAAATAAGTATCCCACAAAAATTCGTCTAAAAATGTATCCAATTGGATCTATTTAGACCCAAACGGCATCCCTGATTCTGAGCATTTATGTATACATTAGTTTATATCTATCTCGATTCGTGTTGGCTGTTACAAACAACCGTTATGTGAACAAAGTTAATATACCCTTGTGCACAAGTGCGCTCGGGTATAAAAAGGCAAGAACGGCATTCATATTTCTTAGGCGCTGATTCCGATTCCTTTTTTCTAGAATGGGTCTTGTTTGCGAATTATTGCGAAATTTACAAAATTTGTGATTGTTGAAATTCTGAAATCTATATTTTCCACCACCGTCGGAAAAATTTATTTACCACATATGGGTCATTCCAGCGAAGACGACACTACAGGTAAAAAAATAAGTTTCTTATACTACGTTGAAATCTGTGAAAACCAGGGCTTCGAAGCAGAGCGGAGCAAGAAGCTAAGGAACAAAGGATTTTAGCTGGAGCGTTGCTGGAGCAAAGACCTTAAAAAAATCATTTGCTCCTTAGCTCCATAAAGAAAAATTTTCAATTTACTCAAATTATAATTTTTGTTCCACTGAAAACAGCCGTGTTAAATAAATTTCCATTCTATTTAATTAACTTGGTAATTTATTTAGTTTTCTTTTGGATGCAGAAGAGTTCTAGATGCATTTCTGCATCAAACAGAAAACTCTCAAAAAAAAACGCTTACGCTTTTTTGGCGGTTAAGGCTCATAAATAATACAAAATTTATTAGAAAAAAAATACCGGAGCGGTGAGAAAAAACCTTTGCTCCGAAGCCCTGGGGACAGTAAAGCAGATAGCATAATTCTTCAGAAATCGATTTTTATCGAATTATTTTTACCTTTTTTCTTTATTTTTAGTGCAGCCGTAGTGCGATTATCTCCGATATGGTATTTTTTTATCAAGTTGTCAAGGCATTTCTCGTGTATTGAAGGTGACAAGGCAAAATATAATTATCACGGAATTATGTACCTTGTAAACGAAATATGACAGAACGAATGGCAATTATAATAGGGAGGTTTTAGTTTTTTACACTACAATTTTATTATTTGTACGCAAGTGAGGACAATATTTAAAACAGCAACTTTTATCCATCTATGTATATCGCAAAGCTCGAGAACGGCTGAACTGATTTTTTTTTAATTTCGGACACCTGCTGCAGACATTCAAAGATTGGTTATCGGCTTACGTAAATCTCGATATATAAAAGGGGCGTGGAACCTCCCATACAAACCGAATTTTTCATACTCCATATCTTACTGTAGCGTGTTTCAGGCTGAACTATCAGCAATCTACGAAGCTGCTAGATGGCTCCTACTAATCTACGTGCAGTAACTATTTTTTCTGACAGCCAGGCAGCTATCAAAACACTTAATTGTGACAAATCTACATCGAAGATTGTCATGGAATGTAGACGTACTCTAAATGAGCTGGCAAGGAATTACTTTACTCAAGTTGTATGGGTACCAGGTCATAGGGACATACCGGGCAACTGTGTTGCGGACGAGCTGGCTCGGAAAGGAAACCTACTGCCTGCGATCAGTACCGCTCGTAATGTGGGTATTCCGCTATCATCCTGTAAACTTTGGCTGCAGAATAACTTTATGGAACGGGCAAATGCAAGATGGTCCGCGGAGCCCACGTGCAGGATAGCGAGACACATTTGGCCTAGGTTAGATAAGCGTAGATCTCGCCCTCTCTTCCGTTTGGAGCGACCAATGCTCCGCCATGTTATTGGAATTCTCACCGGGCACTGCCTTATGGGAACCCACGCTGCCAGGATGGGTTTGCAGCCAAACGATTACTGTCGTAGCTGCCGCGATGAGGAGGAAATCGAGAGCGTGGAGCATTACCTGTGCCACTGTCCCGCTTTGGCAAGAGCCCGTCGACGCTCGCTCCTTCGCTATTCTTTGGAGTGTCTGGATGAACTGGACTCGACCAGTATCTAGGATTTTATGCGCTTCATCAGAGCTACAATTTGGTTCAATTTCTGAGGTAGCAGGAGGGACGCTACGAGTCTCAAATATGGTATCTCAATGGGCCCATGGAGGCCTAAGTGTACCCTTTTCCTGTACGGATGAGGGCAACCTAGATAACCTAATCTACTCCATATCTCTGGAGGTGTTCATGGTAGAGTACTGGAACTCGGTATTTGCGTATGTTTATGAAATCGATCGCATACTCTTGAAGAAAAATTGGAGCTATTAAAAAAGTGGGCGTGGTACCTCTCTTACAAACCTAACTTTTCATACGTGGGAACCTCTGGAAATGTTCATGAAATAGTGATGGTACTTGGTATGGAGATACACTTGTGATCAGCTAATTAAGCCAGCAACATTTTGATACATTTTTGGCTATTTTGCTTTCGTTTATTTAATGTTTATTATTTTTCCACAAAAGTCTAGCTCATTATATAACAAACACCATATAAATTTCAAATTTTGTGCAAAAATTATGAAAAATCTGCAAAGTTTCAGCTAAATTTTGAACTTTTTATTCAGATTTTTTTTAATTTTTTGAGTATGCAGTTTAATAACCCATTAAATTCTAGGGCAATAATGTGCAAGTCTTAATAAATTCGAAAATTTTTTTTGTATGAAAAAAAATGCGTCATGAAGTCAACGCGATTTTTTAGCAACATTAAAACATTAAATAAACAAAAGAAAAATAGCCAAAATTTATCAAAATGTTGCTGGCTTTATTAGCTGATCACAAGTGTACATGAAATCCATCGCATACTCTTGGAGTAAAATTTGAGCTATTGGAAAGGGGGGGGGGCGTGGCACCTCCCATACAAACATAACTTTTCATACTGCATACATCTGGAAATGTTCATGGTAGAGTACTGAACCTTGGTGTGGAGATATATAAAATCAATCGCATACTCTTGTAGAAAAATTGGAGGTATTGGAAAAGAGGGCGTGGTACCTCCCATACAACCCGAATATTTCATAATACATAGTACATATTTCTGGAAGCGTCCATGGTAAAATTTTTGAACTTGGTACGGAAATATATGAAATCAATCACATAATCATGGAGAAAAACTGGAGTTATTGGAAAAGGGGCCTGGCACCTCCGAAACAAACCGAATTTTTCATAATAAGTAAGTATCTCTAGAATTGTTCTTGGTAGAGTACTGGAAGGAACTTGGCGTGGAGATATATGAAATTAATCGCATGGTCATGGAGAAAATATGGAGCTATTGTAAAAGGGGGTGTGACACCTACCATACAGGCCGAATTTCATACTGCATATCTCTGGAAGTGTTCATGGTACAGTACTGGAACACTTCGTGAAATAAATCTCATACTCATTGAGAAAAATGGGCTCTTTGACAAGAGGGCGTGGCAAAGTACAAACGTACTGACTTTTACTTATCTTTGAATGTGTACATATATAGTTCTTCTGTAGGTATATTTGTGAGTGAAATCCTAAATGGCTGGAGGGATTTTAACATAGTTTTGTGCGTGTGTTTGAGTGGGTCTCCGGATAGTTTTGTTTCACAATTTAATCCGCCAGTTGACGCTGGAGTTGAGTTATTACTAAAAATCTTTTTTATGATCCGATTTGGCGAACATGTATTTGAAACGGTAACGAGGCAGTCCAATTGCAAAAAAGAGCTGCCAGGTGGTGCTGAGGTCGAGTTGTTACTAAAAATCGACAAGTGAGAAAAGGTGCCAGACTAAATCGACCTGTTGCACCAATGAGTATATCGAACTCTCGTGTGTTGCGATTGACCCAGGTGGTGCTGAGGTCGAGTTATTACTAAAAATCTACAAGTGAGAAAAGGTGCCAGACTAAATCGACCTGTTGCACCGATGAGTATATCGAACTCTCGTGTGCTACGATTGACCCAATGGATGTAATTTGCCAATATTATTATGAAATCAATTTAATGAAAATTAATCTTTTTAATTGAATTTAATATAGAACCTGACAGAAAAAAAATCATTTTCCACTTAAATTGCTTTCGTAAAATTGGCTTTTAAGGATTTCCTCTCAATCTAGGTATGTATACTGTATTTCTGTTGAACAAGGATAGGCATCCATTTTGAAATTACCACCAACTATAGGATAAACTTTCTAGTACACATTCACTATAGATCCGGATCATTGTTGCCACCAGGGAACTTGTCATGGACATAACACATTCGTTCGGTTATTTAAGGCGGCAAACGACCCCCAAACCATAGTCTTAGCCGATGAATGTGCCAGTACAAATCGTAAATGTGCATTGTTGGACAAAATGTTGGACCAAAATGTTTAAATTAAAATTCTAATTTTGGGCGGGACGAAGTTCGCCGAGTCTGCTAATATAAATATAATCCATAAGTACAGTTAGAATAGAACTTATTAGTTTTCAAAAATTAAAGTGCATGCTAGAATTTTTTATTTGATCAAACATTCTACCAATTCCTTATTTAAATGAAAAAATCGGAGATCAACGGAATTACGTACTACCCCGCAATTGTCTGCATTTACCTTAAGTTGGATTTTTACAATAAAAAACCGCCTTTTCACCTAGTTTATTTATATAACAGACTATAAAAAATCTAAATATTTATTTTATTCCACAATTTTATTGAGCTTCAGGGCGTTTTTAATGAAAATTTTATTATTTTATTCAAAATGGAACCAGATAATTTTTACTAATTTTATATCTGAATACTGAAAAATTTTCAACTACCGAAAATAACTAAAACAAGTAAGAAAGTCTAAGTTCGGGCGGAGCCGAACATTAAACACCCGGCGCAAGTATTAAATATATGTTTTCCACCTTTACGAAAGCTACCGCTACATGATAAGCGGGTGTATAAATATTAAGTAAACTAGCATCCTTAAATTTCGAAATATTGAAATTTCAAGTATTTCTGAAATTTACCGTTATATGAAAAGCGGCCGTAATTTTAGTCCGATTTCAACGGTTTGCTTTTATGTGGCAAGCACAATAACCATACCGAGTTTGGTACAAATTGGTAGAACGGTTACCGAGATACATATATGTGATCATAAGTGGGCGGTGCCACGCCCATTTTCCAAAATTTTATCATAAGTGTATTTCCTGATAAAGAATTGTTGCAACCATCAATTTTGTATAAATTAGCTTTAATATTTACTGATTTGTCGAGGATTTCGTATTTCTCGCAATTACCGTTATATGGGATGTGGGCGTGGTTATTGTCCGATTTTAAAAATTTTCGGCCATTTGGTATGCTGTACCAGGGTCAACAACTGTGCCAAGTTCGGAAGAAATTGGTGCAGCGGTTATCAAACTATACACATGTAACTATAAAAAAAAAATTTTTAATATTCTTATTTCTCGTCTAAAAGTTATTCTAAATGTCAATTTTGAGTGAATTATCTTCAGTAGTTACTAAAATATCGCAGTTTTCGTATTTATGAAAATTACCGTTATATGGGAGGTAGGCGTGGTTATTGTCCGATTTCGCCCATTTTTAATACCATCCGTCCTACGCCCAAAAGAAGTGCATGTACGAAGTTTCGTTAAGATATCTCAATTTTTACTCGAGTTATCGTGTGCACAGACGGACGGACAGACAGACATAGCTTAATCGATTTCTCTTTTCATCCTGATCATTTATGTATACATTTGTCTATATCTATCTCGATTCGTTTTGCCTGTTACAAACAACCGTTATGTGAACAAAGTTATAATACCCTTGTGCACAAGTGCACTCGGGTATAAAAAAATAAAAGGGAACCCGAACGAAAATCTTTCACTTTTTTTGTTGGAGCGGCTTACTTAACTTTTCCTGAATAAGTGAATCGACTACTTTTTGTATCCATTCTCATCTAATGGCAGCCTCAGGACAAGGGCAGATCCTATGGGTTTGTACCGTAGGGAGAGTGATGCTAGATGAGCTGATGTGTGTGGAGTCCACACTGTGGACTGAACAGTTTAAACTGTTACAATATCTGGATTGAGTTTTATCAAAGAATCGCCAGCCTCCCGAAGCAACTCGAACTTTTCGACCTCTCTGAAGTTGGCAGGACAACTTTTACCCAAAGTATAATTTCCTATCGGGTAATTTGCCGTTAATTATCCGTGAAAAGAATAATTTTGCCGCGGACAAATTTTAAAAAATATCGCGTGCTCTGCTAACTTCAGTAATACGACTTAGTTAGGGCGAACTGGAGTAGCTACACAATTAACTTATATCTCGAATTAAAGTACAAGCTGCAAT
Source organism: Rhagoletis pomonella (assembly GCF_013731165.1). NCBI lineage: Eukaryota > Metazoa > Arthropoda > Insecta > Diptera > Tephritidae > Rhagoletis > Rhagoletis pomonella. Next base: position 30,558 of record NW_023459031.1, read on the forward strand.
TCCGGTTACAGTGGTTGTCACAAAAGTAAAAAGTGGCAGAAAAAATTCTAGTGAGCAGTGTAATCTATTTAAAAATATTAAATTAATTAAATATTTTCCGTGGAATTTTGATTCGGATGCGTATTATTCAGTTTGATCCAATTTCTTTTTTAAACACCTAGGATATAGCTGACAAATTTAAAGGACCATGAATGAAAGTGTGATACGAAATGGCTTTCACCATGAAACGGTGATTATTTCGTTTCAGACTACGACTAATAAAGCCCTTGGACGGATATTGTGAAAGGTTAAAAATTACTGTTTTCTCAGGTCCCACTGTAAGAAGCTATGAGTAGAGTGGGACCCTTTAACAGCCGGTTTCACTAGAAATTTAAATGGAAAATAATTTTTTGTTTTCTGCCAATTTCCATATTAAATTCAAAAAGTCAAAATTATTTTTCGTTTTAATTTCTTTCGTGAAATTGGCTGTAAGAACTTAAAAAGTATCGTGGAGTATCAGATCTCTAGCAATACAAGATTAATTGCTGTCTTTCACGAAGTTCTTTAAACAAATCTTGAGGTAAATACTGAAGTATATTCATGAACAGGGAACGGATTTTATGGAAATTGCCTCTTTTTCTGCTAAAGAGATAGAGTATATTTGATTAAGAATGTCCACGATTCAGCTTTCCCTGATTCCATATATACACATTTGATGTTGCCTTTTTTTGCCTTTTTTAAGATATTTTTCCTTTTTTTTGCCTTTTTTAAGCTATTTGCCTTTTTTTGCCTTTTTTACCTTTAAAAAAGTGATTATAGCATTTACAATTTTTTTTTTTAATTAAAAAATATACACATGCCCTTGCGGCTTATAGAAGCGCAGGGACCTGTTGCCAAATTGGTGTTGAAAAAATTCAAAGCCGTTTTCTCAGCTAACGTAGGCTTGAAGTAGAGTCCGACCGATTCCAATTTTTTTTCAAGTACCGATGCCGATGCCGATTAATCGGCTTATGGGGAAGAACCGGCCGATGCCGATGCCGATGCCGATTCCATAAAAAATTACAAATAAATGTATTAATTCATAAAATCAGTTCATTTCACGGAGTTAAAAAAAAAAACAAAAGAAAAGAAATAATTGAATTAATTAAAATAAAACAATTGCGATATTTTGACCGATTTTGTCTCTTTTATTTAATGTTTATTATTTTTTTTATAAAAGTCTAGCTGGTATACAACAAACACCATATAAATTCAAACTTGGTACAAAAATTAGAAAAATTCTGTTTATTTTCACCAAAATTTCAAACTTTTTAATCAGAATTTTGGTATGCAGTTTTGTAGACCATTTCATTCTAGTATAATGAAGTGCAAGTTTCAAGCTGCTATAAAATCCCGTTAAGTTTTGGCAATTTTTTTTTTGCTGGCAGTCTCCTCCATATTAAAGACAATTGTAGAACATACTTCTGTATGGAAAAAAACCTTCAACAAAAAAATAATAATTTTTGTGAGCTGTCTGCAAATGTTTTTTAAAGTTGGCTGTCGCTTCACCTGAACACTTGAAAAGAAATTCGAAAGAATCGGCGAAAAAAGGCCGATGCCGATTCTCAATTTTGTGCTGATACTAGCCGATGCCGATGCCGATGCCGATTAATCGGTCGGACGAAGGGCGAGGAAAACGGCCTTATTCCTGATAATATGAACGTTCCAAACGTTCCATATTTAAATTGGGCTCCACTTGTATCAACTTACGCTGAGCACACATTTAGTACATTCAAGGCTTTTCTTCGCGAAAATCTAATGAAAATGCTGCCAGAAAAATTCAAAATGCACCTTGTGGTTCAATGTTACTA
>NW_023459031.1:62386-80649 GCF_013731165.1 Rhagoletis pomonella
TTTCTTAAAAAACAAAAACTACAAATTTTTTCTTTCCACAACAAATTTACAACAAAAAAGCTACAATTAACTCCGTTGTAACCTTTTCAATATCTCAATTCTGTCGTCAATGTGGTGTCAAGTCAGCACTACATTACTAAATTTTGTTCGAAAAAGGGTCAACTCAATTTTTTCCAGAAAAACGAAAGCTACAAATTTTTTCTTTTCACAACAAATTTTAAAGTTAAAAGATACAATTAATGGCATAGTAACATATTGGATATCTCCATTATATTGACTAGGTGTATGGTGTAAAGTTAGCACTACATACCATTTTTTCTTAAAAAACGAGAGCTACAAATTTTTGCTTTCCACAACAAATTTACAACAAAAAGCTACAAATAATGCAGTTATAACATTTTCAATATCTCAATTCTATCGACTAGGTGTAAAGTTTCTAGTTAGCACTACATACCATATTTTTTAAAAAACGAGAGCTACAAGCTTTTTCTTTCCACAACAAAAACTTTACAATTAATGCCGTAGTTAACCTTTCCAATTTCGAAAAGTGTAGTGCTAACTTGACACACGTCTTTTTTGACCCATTGTCCTGGTAATTTATTTATTTTATACGGGACGCCAATTGTTCTGTATTTCTTTTAATGTCCTGTATTTGGCCCGTATTCGGTGTTCCGACGCCTTAAGATCTCATTAAACTGCCATACCTATGAACGAGTTTTAAGTGATGTTGATATATGATCGTAATTTTCTTTATAAACAGTTATTATTTTCTAATCTGAATGTCTGCGATTCGAATCGAGGAATACATACAGTGGCTAAAGTAGAAATTAGGACTCGACATTTTAGTAAGTTTTGGCTATTTTTCCTTAGTTTATTTAAGCCTCTATTATGATTCACAACTTAACTGAGACAACTCAACTCGTATACAACACAACTATTTATTGATATTGCCATTCACAACTGTTTTCAGTTGGCTGTAGCCATTGAAAAGTCGAAAATTCGATAGAAATTTTGTTATTAACCGACTTCCAAAAAAGGAGGAGGTTATCAGTTCGTTGGAATATTTTTTGTTTGTTTTTTATGTATGTTACCGCATAACTTTGGACCACGTCAACCGATTTCTATAATTCTTTTTGCATCGGAAAGGTTGTGTCTCAGAGGTGGTGCCATACTTAGATCCGATCATTGGATCATGAAATATATGTATATATATATATATATATATATTTATTTATTTATTTATTTATATGAGAATTGAAGTCCGTTTTTTTTGCTAAAAATTACTTGTTTTCATAATATTATGTTATTTTAATGGCATTAAATTATTAAAAGCAAAAAAATGTAAATCAGTTACGAATTATGTTTTACCGATTCAAAGTTGAGTTGTGTTGTGTCCCACAATACTAATTTACAACTTACAACTCAACTATCTTGAAAGTTGTGAATCATAATAGGGGCCTTAATGTTTATTATTTATGTATGTTATGAAAGTAGAGCTCTTTTCCTAATAAAACCCATATAATACAAGGTTCCGACTTTGCGCAAAAAACTATAAAAATTAATTCTGCAATGTTTCCCCGAAATTTCAAACTTTTTAATTAGAATCTTTAGAAAAAAATTTCTTTTGCAGTTTTGTAACTCATTAAAATAGAGTATAATAAAGTGCGAGTGGAAAGTGCTGCTCATTTGCTTCTCTTTCGAAAAAATGGTCGAACATTTTGTATGAAAAAAATGCGTAACACCGTCAACAAAAAAAAAAATTGCCAAAAATTGTGAAGCCTTGCCGACTTAAAATTGGACTTTATTATACAAAAATTTAACGATTTTTTAACAAATTTTACGGGTAAAAATCTCGAGAAAATTATCATACAAATTTGTGATGTTACTATAAGGATACTGTTTCAGGGAAAACAGTGTACAAAAAATTTTGCGAAATTATTTTTTGTCCCATATTCGGCTCTCATAAATATGGTCACCGTACTTATAGTACATATTCGGCTGTTCTTGACATCTATTCAAATACTCAATACCTGTGAATAGTTACTGCATTGTTTAAACGTACGCCACGCGATGATGTCACCACTGATTATGAGGATGTACATATATATGTATGTATGTATGTACAGTGAACGTTAGAAACGTCTAAGAGCCAGCTATAATTCACAAATGCTCACACTGGTACTGGAATGACCGTGCGATTAATTTTCCTACAATATTTTATTATTATGATTAACTAATGAAGATATTATTATTTTGTCATAAAATACTCAAAGCATAAAAAAAACTCAGCGGTTAGCTGGTGTTCTCGATTCAGATCATTCTTCGAGATTATTTTGGTGCTTGTATATTTTTATATAAAACTGCGTAACAGTGAAAATTAACTTGGTCAAATGAATTAGGGTCAAAAACCCGTTTTTTGAGGGTCGTATAGTAATTTTGCCCATACTTTAAAGATTTGTGAACCGATCCTGAAAACCGGATTTATAGGCGCTCATAACGATATACATATGTACATACATATAACTTGCAGAACTGCTTTTCCACGATAATTTTCTTTTAAAAAAGGCCTCAAGCTCAATAAAAATTGTTGAATATAATTGTTATAAGGCCATAAATAACAAAAACAAATTACACCATAATATTAAAAACTTAAAAACAAATTAAAATGTTTACTGATTCCCTGCAGCGGTGTCGGTTACAATTGTCGCTTTCGTACTAGTTACATTACTAGTTCCAATAGCATAATATGCTCCAGGTAGTAACAAATCGAGCTATGTTACATATTGCACTTTCTAAAGATTATTGGCCGTTTTATATAATAGTACTTCCTTATTACATAAAGGAATTTCTTATTTATCATTGAAATACAAATAATAAATTTTAAATACTTATCCATGTTCTGTTTCCCTCGTGTGACCACCACGCAAATATCGGACTGAAAAGTACCAAAATAAAGCAATACATATGTAGATACTAGGCTGGGTCGATTTTGTATGGGGCTAAAAGGCTTTTGACCATATTGTAATAGTAATATTATGATGTCTTAGGTCTAAACCAATTGTTTTTGACCACGAAAGATTAATTTAAAACTTATCTTTAGCCCGCGCAATTTAATCAAAGTGTATGAATTTTGAAAATGATACTTTGGGTTGTAATATCTATGGAATGCCTTAATTGTTATAAACAGGGCGATATATCAAATTAAGGGTCATTAAATTTAGTACCTCACGTTCATTTATTATTTTTCAATAAGTCTACAAGTTTTTAAGATATTAAGATAAAACTTACAAAAACTATAATTTTCGCTTATGAATTTTCTTCATTACTTCAGCGACCAAGTGAAAAATACAAATAAGTGAGACAAGATTTATTTCAAACGCTTTAATGTTTTCGGATGTTTATATTATATTAAAAGGACCATAGACTTGGCCACGCCGATTTGGTTAGTTTTCAAGATCATGGTGAATGAGGTCAAACATGTATTGTCAAAGATTAGGAATCGTTCGATAAGTTAATAGTAGTTTCAAGCATATATGTAAGTATTTACATACATTAACATAACACAATTGGGGTGAGAAACACCCTTTTTAAGTCCATTTATGCAGTCTTGAAAATTGGTTACGAATGGTGTCATTAGTCAACGAAGAAGCCCATTTTTCGCGGTTTTTAAGTTGCCATTATATGAAAGTAGGGGATGTGCAATAAGTGTTTAGATATACATAAATATTTTAGTTAACTCCATTATGTGAAAAAGTGACTGTAGGTAAATGCAATAAATCCTGGGAAATCCTTTTGAGAACTCTCCAATTGGAGGATATTGCTTTTTATTCAGCTTGAACGAAAAAAATCGCTCCCTGGCACACTTTTATGTAATCCGGTTATCGATCGAGTACCTGTGAAGTACACAACGAAAAAAAGTGATTCGGTTACAGGTTACATGTTACTACTACAAGTACTAGTGAAAACTTACGCAGCGGGAGTCAATTGTCACCTCCTAGGACAACTCCATGTTAAATGCGGCAGTAGAAAGCATGGGAGGTAGATTTGCGAGGTACCGGTATTCGACTCCCGAAAACTGGTGAATTCACTAGTTCTGTACTAGTACTTTCCGCTGCAGGGTTATTACCGCTCGAGCGGTGGCAACACAAACATACATACATAGTGCATGTTTATCCGTACGAAAAGGTAAGGTAATGAGGAACGAAAAATCCCTCTTTAACCCATTAACGCCCAAATCAAATCTGCTAGTAACAATTCGTTTCGTTGTCATTTATTTATTCATTCTTGGTCAAATAAGAAGTTAAAAAGAAAAAATAATTTTTTTTTTGTTGTAATTTTCGCGAAAAATGGGTGTCCTCACCTGGGGACAATGGGCAGTTTAGGAATGAAATTGAGCAAAGCAATTACGTTCAACACAAAGTGTTTTTGTGCATAATTCACATCTCCAGCGGCACTTCAAGTGGCAAACTACACACCGCAATTGGTTTGTCAAGCGTTCAGGATTGTGACCGTTGTTTTTCGATACAGCTCCAACTACTAGGGAAGAAGGACGAGGTTGTCGGGATGAAGTAGGTTTTAGATACGTTCGCACAATATGACGTCTGAATGACAATTGATCCATTGGGGATTTATTTTCGGTTTTGCATAGTAAAACGTGTAGCCTCCAAGCATTACTAACTGCTAAATCTAGACAGTATGTAAAGATTGGCCACCACCACTTTTTTCCTCTAATGGAAACCCTATATAGGCTAATAGATTGGTCCATTTGGTCTACACCTCCCATACCTTGGTTATAATTTATGAAAAGTCTTGGTATATCGAAATTCGTCTTTTCCTTTCGAATATTACACCAACGTCGCACTTTTCCTAAGGGCTCTATATAATCAAAATTCGTTCCCATTGTGACGACATTATTGTCCTTCCATCGTACCATTGTAATTTCGGTATTTTTGTCAAAGCGATAATCATATTCTGCTCTAGAACTCGTTTTCTTCATTTCTTTTACGGATATAAGTGGGCACCTTTTTGTTCTATTATCTCGTATTGTGCCAGTAGCTCTATAACCCAATCGCTTTAGATCGCACAACAAGTGATAGTTCGTAAAAAAATTATCAAAATATAGGACATGTTCCGTTGGTACTATAGGTAGTTTTGCTAGCAAAGACTTGACAACTCGTTCACCAAGTGGATCTTTAGTTACCTCAGTTGACTTACCACAGTACACGTCGAAGCCATAACAATATCCATCTGAGCTCGTTGCTGCCCAATTCCGATAACCAAATCTAACCGGTTTTCCCATTATAAATTGCTTCGCTGGATGTCGGCCAAATTATTTTATCATGGACTCATCCACAGATAGTATTTCGGCAAGAGTTTTTCTGAACGAGATTACATAAAGGCCTTAACTTGAACATTTTATCAGTGGGACTCATGACTAGGCTGTTATCAACAAAGTGCAGATTTCTCTTGATTTCTAAGAACCTATTTCGACTCATCACATTTGCAACCATCGGAACGCGAAGGTCGTCATCTACACTCCAGTAAGCCCGCTCCGTGGGTAGTTGGTGGTAACCACTTAACAGTAAAATTCCTAAAAATCTTTTTACTTCTTCGGTGTTTATATCAAAATTGTGTCTATTATTTTGATTAGCGTATATAACGCTATTTTCAGCAATCATTGTATGAACATCGATATCAATAATTTTTTCAAACAAATCCGTGGGGGTACGATCACTTACGGTATTAACAAAGTTATCTACTCGTTTTTGAACTGCATCATTGGAGTGATATGTCGTGCTATAGGTTGGTGAAACGCGTCTCCAAATTGGTTCTCCGAAATTACCTTCATCGACCCTTTTACGCTTTGCAAAGCGTGAAAGAGGCTCATCATCACTTTCATCCCAATCTGTATCATCTTGTCGACGTGAAACGACCTCAATTTTTCCAGTTACATCATTCGGCATAGTGGTGCATACCAAATCATCTTCATTTACCTCTTCTTCATCACTTACAATCGCAGGGTCAGGAGGGATGACTAATATATCATACTCAGAGTCATCGTCTTCGTTCTCCATTATCCAATCGACGGCCTCCTGTAGTTGTAAAAAGTCTTTTTGACCCTTAAACACTTTACGGTGTGCCATAGTTCTGCGATCGAAAGCACCTGTTAAATGTTGGAAAAAGTTAATGTTTATGCCCATTGTCCCCAAGTGGGGACATAATTATAAAACTATACCTTTTTAATCCTTTTTAGATCCTTTTCAACACAATACCACTTCTAAAAGCTTGTGAACACTCCACCTAATATTTCAGCCAAAATATTTAATTTTAGCTTCACAATATACTCAAAAAAGATATATAAATACTCCACAAGAATTCGCTCAATGAAATGTCTAACTTTGAAGCGCTTGAAACTACGCTTTTTTTGACACAAGCACCATATGTTTTTGTTTACATATACTAGAGCCATCTATATGTCATAATTGAAATACTTTTATTAGTTGTCGATGTTTAAGACAAAGATGTCGCTATATGAAGAGGTGTCCTCGTATGGGGACAGTGAGCGGTAATGGGTTAAAACCTCGGCAAGCTAATGAAGTTTTCTTCTCTACCGTAACACGTTGCTTTCATTTCCATGGGCATCGAAAGTGAAAATTTTTTGTAAGAAAGCAGACGCTGTATGAATATCAACGGTGGTGCCGCCACTCTGGCGCATTCCAACTAAAAGGCTTCGAATTCATGTTGGAGTAAGTGGCTCGAAGTAGTTCCTCCTCATGTCCAACAACAAAAAATATGATACGTATACCTCAAGTAATTGCGGAAAGTCTGCCCGGCTGGTTGATGCGTTCAGCTTGGAAGCCTGTAACCCCTGATATCGACTATATGCTCTGGACGGAGAAAGATAGGACAGTCTAGACGTATTAAATAATGCTTTAAAAAAGTTGTATGCAATCTGAAAAACATTTTTGAGTTAAAAACTAATGGGCGATAAGTTTAAATAAAGATTGCAGTAGGTACGTACCTATATATCGTCGCTGGAATAATGAAATAGTGTAACATTAAAAGTATAGTTTTGAGAAAAACGAATTGGAAGTTTTTATAAACCATTACAAACCATACAAACACAATTCCGTTTTTGGGAATAAATTAGTGAGCCAAAGAGATATTTAAGAAAACTAAAGATCTCTCTAATAGATTAAAGGAATGTCTATCCAATGGTGCAATTATCGAATAATAGTGTATGTGGCATTAACACTGTTTCTTTATTCGAGCGACGATATCGTACTTAAGTTATATTCGCTTTCCATTTTTAATCATGATAAAAGCATAGTAAGGTAAAACCGTTCTCTCAATGCGTCGGCCATGATTTTTTTTAAAGTTTGCCAACATTTTAAAATCGTATAAAATTGAGAGTAAAAAAAGGAATTGTTCAAAATTGTTGTTGTTTGAGATTGAAAATGAGAATGTGTGTGTGAGTTTTTGTGTAAAATTTTAGAATTAAATTGCTTGCAAACGTCAAGAATTTGAAAAATTCCTCTCAACGGTTCTATCTTCCTATTTTTTATCATGTCTTTAACCTTCGGAGTACACACCTTTTTTATTTGACGTGAACGACACACTGGGGTAAATTGCACCCCAATTGAAATGTTGTTTTTAAAACACACGGCTTAAGCTTTTTTTGCATATATTACGCTGGAAATATTTAGATAAAATAAATTTAAAATGAAATTTCTTTTTTTCAAAGCTACAATATCATATAATTGCATGGTTAGCTTTTATTGACATAACAAAAAGTTTATCAAACAAAGCTTTGTACTCCAAGAAAAAAAAACTTTGAAAAACTAAATCAGATTTCAAGAAAGAGCTTATATTAGGTTCAAATTGGCCCCATTTAACTTGTTAAATGAAAAAGAGCTTTTTGGAAAACACAATCGTTCACATTGAACATTTGGAGTTAACTTTGACGGTTGTTTGATTACCAATAAAAATTCGAAAAAAAATTTTGAAAATCAAGTTTTTGTGCTTCATTTTGTTTTGTGCGAATGTCTTCTTCATGATATTAACGCATACGAATTACTTAGAGACTTCAAAATGTTTAGTTCGTATACACTATTTATCTCTGCGTACGATGAGACCTCATGGAAAATTACTAATTACCGCTTTGGACTCATTTTTGGCGGACAGACAGACACGCATACAATTTTGATATTTTTTGATGATTTTTAATTTTTAATATTTTTCAGAATATAATTTTTTTGAACGTTGGCGTGTCAAATGAAAGCTTTTGTGTCTTTCTGATTGGCCGGAGCAGAAAGCTTTCTGATACAACTCTGCGCTGAACTGGTTTTCAAACGAGTTAAATGATTTAACTGGTTCAATTTTCCAACAACAATTGCATGCGATTTAACTTTTTTATGAACATGTTTTGTTCATTTAACTGGTTCAAGCTCATTTAACATGTTTAGCGCGCCAATATGAACGTAGTATTAGACTAAAAATAAAATAATAAAAGATTATAAAAACAGCTTATTCATAAAATATAATGAGCAAACTTAGCTTAGCTAAAAACTTCAAATTGTAGAAAATTATAAATTCATAAATTTAATTTAACCTCCTTCTGCGCATTGGCAGCAAATCATAGCCCTATGTTCCTCACCCATATGTAAGTAGTGCTTGCGCAGATCTTAGACGTCTTTCGCCCCATTTTTCTGTCGCAAAACTCACATCGAGCAGTTTTTGGAAGCCTTAGGTTAGGTGAAGCTCGAATGTCCTGCATTGATAATATTTATTGTATTTGAATCCGAAGGCTCCTCCCTCTCTTTCAGCGGCCGGGTTCAGAACAAATTGCCATTATTACTCTAAAATAAAATCACTACTTGAAGAAGCTGAATTAAAAAAAAATAGCCTTTGCCCAAACTAAGCTATATATGTTCAGAACTTAACTTCAATAATTCAGCTATTAAATTTTTGCAATTCGAAATATCCTTTCCATTAAATTTAGTAAAAGTTAATTTCAGTTTCTTTATGTCAACAAGGAATTCCGGTTTAGGTTTTGTTAGACCACCATTTGAAATTTGGTCTATCCATATATATGAGTGGAAGATTTTCTCTTCATATTCGGTATAATAATTCCTGCACCTGGGAACAAACGCGTCCGCTTAGAAATATCCGGATGCGATGGGCAACAAATAAAGTCACTGGCACTAAAATGGTCTCCGCGCACACGTGAAGAGCCTCCTAATGAAGCATTGATACTTCGGAGTTTTAAAATAACGCACATGTTTGTTGTCCTGGCTCTTGTCAAACACAACATACCGCCCGTAATTCCTTTTAATTTTATTATGTATTTAAAATCAGTCGCACAGCTCACAATTGAAAATTTAAATTTTGAATAGTATAGTAGAGGTGTCAAACTATCGATGGTACTATCGATAGTATCGATAGTTTTATTTTTTTGCCCCTATCGATGAGTAGCGATAGTTTTTCTCAAAAAAGGTTAAACTATCGATAGTCAACTAGTACTATCGATAGTTTAACCTTTCAGCTCAGCCGATTTTATTTATAATGTCTCCATGTAGCTGCGTGTCAGTTTTTAAGTTTGTCAATTTTTTATTATAAGTGATACTTTCATTGTGATTCCCCCTTTTATGGGCGCAACCTTTAATTGAAACGCTCAATTTATATTTAAACGTTGCTTCAAACCATAAGGCTATGTCTGAAGTAAAGCATTTCTATTATCGGTGTTTGACGTTTGTATGTTTCTTGGCTGTAAAAGAATCAAAAAATTATATTCCGAAATTTAAACAAAATATATCATATTTGAAAATTTATAATAAGCAACAATTCAACAAGGTAACAGTGATATTGTTGCGGCAGATGATAAAGCTGTTTTTTATAGACTGTTTTATGCTGATTACGAGTCCGTAAGCATAAAGTGTCCATCAGCTCCAGATTTTGAGAAAAACGAGGTCAAAGTGTCAAAAAATCGCGGTTTTTGCAATATTTTAGAAAGTCTAGCACAAAAACCAAAAGGTAATAGAACCTTTAACTGGGGCTTACATTAAAGCTATAACTCTCGGCTACTATCCGTGCACCTTGACCTGATGGTCACTAAAAGTCATTTATTGACAATATAAAAATACTGGAATAAATACTGTGAAAAATAAATAAGTTTTGCCAAAATCAGTTTTTGCTGTTAAATAAATTACTATAAGTGACCTTAGGGTTAAAGTTTAGGGATGGTATCTTAAGCGATTGAAGTCGAAAGTTTAAGCCTTAATTTCAGCCCAAGTGGAAGGCTCTATCCCCTTTAGTTTAATTGCGGTGGGTACTCAAACTACGCACAAAATCAGGTTTTGCTGTTCAATAAATGACTATAAGTGACCATCAGGTCAAGGTGTAGGGATGGTATTTTCAGGGATAGTAGTCGAGACTTCTAGGTTTAATTTAAGCCTAATACCGCCTTTTGTTTCTTTGCTAGATTTTTGATGGAAACCGTATGCTCATGGATTCACAATCAGCACTGACAAGTCAATCAAAAACAGCTGTTACATTTGCCGCAACAAATTTTTCCCCATTTTTGTTGCCATGTGTTATAACACATTTACTAGGCTCATAATTTTGTTTTTAATTGTAAGCTTCAGTAATAGATATTTAAATAAATAAATAAAATTCGATAATAAAATGCGTTACTTCGACAGAACTATACATGTTAAAGCAATATTTAAACATAAAGTGAATTTTAAAGTTAAAAGTTACTTAAGAAAACGGTCTACGTGTGTTTGTATTTTCAATACTTTTTTTTTTTGTTTTTCGATGCCGTCCCTGTTAATTTGGAACAGTTTTTAACATCACATTGACTATCGATAGTACTATCGATGGTCGCGTTTGACACTATCGATAGTATTGCTGGAAACTATCAACGAGTAATGATAGTTTTTTTCTGAAACATGGAAACTATCGATGGTGGCACTATCGATGGTTTGCAACTCTATAGTATAGGGTTAAGAGTTGACATTTTAGTCGCAGTTCAAAAGAGAGAAATGTCGAAATCACTTCTACCTTGTTATGCCTTGGGTAAAACCGTTCTCTCAATGCGTCGGCCATGATTTTTATACCTTTCATGAGCATGAAATGGTATTATAACTTTGGTCCGATGTTTGTAAGTACCAGAACAAAAAGAGATAGACCCATTAAAATGTATACTTATATGATCAGAACGTCGATCTGAGTTGATTTAGCCATGTCCGTCTGTCCGTCTGTCTGTCTGTCCGTCTGTTTGTATGCAATCTAGTCTCTCAGTTTTCGAGATATCCGGATCAAATTTGGTAGGTGGGTGTATTTTTATAATGTATAAATCATTTGTCGGAACCGGAAGAATCGGACCACTATAACATATAGCTCCCATACAACTGATTGTTCAGGTATGAGATTTTTCGTTATAACTTCTCCATTTATGCAGCTACGAACATGAAATTTTGCAATACTTGCACCCATTATCAACAGAATACTTACAGTGAAAATTACAAAGATGGGGTCACTATAACCTATAGCTCCCATACAACTGATTGTTCAGATATGAGATTTTTAGTTATAATTCATCCATTTATGTAGCTAGGACCATGAAATTTCGCGCTGTTTTCACTCATTATCAACAGAAGACTTACAGTGAAAATAACAACGATCGAGTCACTATAACCTGCAGCCCCCATACAACTGATTGTTCAGATATGAGGTCTTTTATCATAACTCCTCCATTTATGCAGCTAGGAACATGAAATTTCGCACCATTTTCACTCATTATTAACAGAATACTTACAGTGAAAATAACAAGGATCGGATGACTACAACATATATCTTCCATACATCTGATTGTTCAGATATGGGATTTTACTGTAAAACTCCAGTTTAACCTCTCTGAACTTGGCAGGACAACCTTTTCTCAAAGCAAAAGTTCCTATCGCATAATTTGCCGTTAATTATCCGTAAATTATCCGTGGAAAGAATAATTTTGCCGCGGACATATTTTAAAAAATATCGATTCAATAATATTTCCTGCCAAGTTCAGAGAGGTTAAACTGTCGCTATTCTAGACGCTTCTAGAGACTTCCACGGAAGTTAGCAGGGCACGCGATATTTTTTAAAATGTTTCCGCGGCAAGATAATTCTTTTCTTGGATAAACAACGGATAATTTACGGCAAATTTCCACGGAAGTTAGCAGGGCACGCGATATTTTTTAAAATGTTTCCGCGGCAAGATAATTATTTTCTTGGATAAACAACGGGTAATTTATGGCAAATTATCAGATAGTTAGTTTGGGTTTAGCTGGTTTCCTTTATTGGTTTTCAGAAGGTGCCATGCTAACTTCCACGGAAGTTAGCAGGGCACTCGATATTTTTTAAAATATGTCCGCGGCAAAATTATTCTTTTCACGGATAATTAACGGCAAATTATGCGATAGGAATTTTTGCTTTGAGAAAAAGTTGTCCTGCCAAGTTCAGAGAGGTGACAGTTTAGCTATAAAATAACAAAAAATGCCGATTGACAGAACTTTTTACGCTGATTTCAACGATACCAAATTTATTTGGCGCAGGTGAAAAATAAAGAAGATATAAGAGGTTTATTTGTATTTTTTATTATCACTAAATTGTTGAAACCCAAAACTAGATCATAATAAAATATGTAATATCGAATTAAAGATAATAACTTGTACTCTCTAAATAATATACATTTATTTACCATTAATTATGCAGTTTTTTCAAAAAAGGTTATTTCATGAAAAAATAACGTTTGTTCGTTTTTTTGTGGTTTTGGTTTAAAAATACAAAAAGCTATAAATTATGTACATCAGCTGAAGAACAAATTAATTACCTTTATGGTGACGTCATTAGTTTTTTAATCGGTTATTAAGTTCATAAGATATTAATATTTAAAATATCTAACAACTGAACTTTAACCTTCTAGAACCTCTTCATTTTTTACTTGCGCCAAATCATGGTTGAAATGAGCATAAAAAGTTCTATTGATCTGCATTTTTCGTTTTTGCATAGCTAAACGGTCGGTATTCTAGATTTGTTCCCGGAAATGACGAATAACTTAAATCAAAATTGCATATTTTTATGTATTGATTTTTATGTATGATTGATGTATTTCAATTAAAACACCAAATATATTGCGAATTCGCATAGAATTAATAATACACATTTTACTTCTAATTGTATACTTTGCGTACTTTTTGTAGTACCTTTCTAATACAGTTTTCGCAAAGGGCAATCACATTCTTCCCCTTTCTCCTACTTCCAAAATACAAATCTAGATAAAGGAGTGTCAAATTTTAGCTGTCACAAATTACACAACCTTGTATTATTGAATCATGCAAAAAACGAAAACAATCGTCGCCAGGCAACGAAAACAAATGGTTGTTATCAAAATGTATTAAACAAAGTGTGATTGAATTTGACATTGCTCTCAGAAGAACCATCCTATAAAGTCAAGTTGAAAAAATTTTGTATGAATTTTAAATCGATTGTTTATATTTTTTGGCATAATAGTAGCTTAAAAGAGAGCCTACCTGAGTTGTCAATCACACCTTGTTTAATACACCTTGGTTGTTATAAAATTCGTTCACAGATCGCAAATACAAATGAAATAAATTAATTTTAATCATTTGAAAACGAATTTTTCTGAACCCTGCAGAGAAGAGTAAGGGTTCGAATTCCGCTGCAGGCAACATGCAAATTAAATATTTTTTTTTTATTTTTATCTTGATTATTCACTTTACGGATGTAACGAACGTGGTCATTTTAATATGCGCGTAATTGAATTGAATATTTGTCAATATACGGTACTTTCGTTGACGTTAATAGTAAGATCAATTACGTTTCTGATTGATTTTAATATTTTTTCCCTTCAGTGTAGTAGTAATTTCAGCTACGAGGTCTGACCGGGCAACAGGGTCCCCCAGAGTTTATGCTGGCCTGCTCTCGGGTAGGGCCTTTCGGGGGGTATCGCGGTGATTGTGGTTTAAACCTAAATGCTGGGAGAGTGGAAATTCGTTGGCTCGATGTGGAGTTGCATTGAAACCGGGTGCCACACCCAAAGTACAGCAGAGGTTGAGACAAGCCTCGAAAACAACCAAGGTCGTTAGTGTGTCTATTCCGTACTGCCGATTGGCACCGAGATGCTTGCATTCCAGAGCGCTCAGCAACTCATTTTTTATCCGCTGTTTGTAGGCACCGTGAGGTTCAGCGGTCGTCGGCAGTTACCCACGTAAAATACATTAGACGTTGTTCTTGCGTATACATTTTTTTTTTTTTGCAAAATGATGACAAAGTTATTTTGTATGAAAAATCATGTATCCCCATATATCTTAAACAAATAAACATACTTAAAGATTACAACCAATACTTTCAATAAATCAAACGAAAGGAAATAACTAGAATTTTTGATATAATATAACAAAAACAAAATTATTCGAACAGGTTTCGAGCACTTTCGTAATTCAAAAAATCATCTAGTTTTTTCAGCAATTTTTTGTCTTAAAATGCTCGGAAAATTTATATTATATTTATACATATTAAATAATTTTTTCATCAAAAAATAGCCCTCGTAAGTCGAATACCAGCTACGCTGACCACAGTATTTTTGCGGAAAGTTGTTCCTCGCAACCGAATGTTTCTATTGCTCTAAAGAACTTATATTTCGCAATTTCTGCAAAATGTAAGATACCAGATCACTTTAACGTCTCAAAATTGAGCTAAGAATAAGAAAAATATTAACGCTTTCTACGACAGAAAACGAACTGTTCATTTCAAAAAAATTTCGGATTTTTTCTTTGAAATATTTTTCTTTGAAATCACTTCGTTACTTCTCGTGCAATAAGTGCTTGTGTGAAGCTCTTAAAATTACATCTACAACATTTGAGTAGGCCATACCGAAACGTAGGATGTATGTGTGTAGGTGTTTCCGTCAGGATAGGAGTATAGTGTACGAATTTCCGACATGCCTTGTTAAATTTGGTTTGGCGTTGTGCTATCTTCAGTGTCTCCAAACCACATTTGACAAGGTATAGTGAAAATCGTTCTGTAATACATCATTAAAAAACTACCTTGCAATCAATTAATTAAAGAACTGTACTTTCGCTTACCTTTGGCAAGTCCCGAATATGATTCGCATCTAAGAATAGCTCCTCCAGTGTACGTGAATAACGTAGAATTTCTTCTGGAACACTCGGCAGCGAACAATGTCGCTTATCAACAAATTCAACTTGGCGATTACAGCCCTTGAATATTGGAATGCACTTGAACATGACGAATATTTTCGCATAAGTTGCGACAAAAACAATTATGGATTTTTTAAAAAACTGTAATACACCAGCCCGATTAACACTATTTTCCACTTGCAATTTATTTAATAAATATATAATTTATTTTTTTTTTCACTTTGAACTTTCGCTAGTTGGTCCCTTGCAATAAGAGGAAGGATTATTAGTTTTATAAGAACCACAACCATACATGAAACAAAACCTCTTCTAAACACGATTGACTTTAACGAAAAGCACAGTTGATTTATGGTTAATCCGAAATAAATTGTTTTCGGTATTCTAGGGGACAATCCACTAGTTTTTGCATAGGTTTGTTGCACTATAGCAGCATTTTTGTGTCTGAAAGAAAAGAAATTATGTTTATTTAATCCAAATTGCAAAATCCTTTTGGAAAAGCGAAGAAAGCGTTTTCTTCGTTCTTTATATGAGAATGAAACAAAAGAAATGCTACTCTATTAGAAATGCATTTATAAATCTTAATAAAACCGAATTATTCACTTGCATTGTAATAACCTTATTGATAAACAAGTAAGAAAGTCTAAGTTCGGGCAGACCGAACACTAAATACCCGGCGCAAGTATTAAATATATATTTTCCACCTTTCCGAAAACTACAGCTACATGGTAAGCCAGGGTGGTTTTACCCCGATTTTAAACATCTTCGGTAGACCGTTCAGTTAGACATAATGAAATAAACTTACATATGTGAGCGATATCACGCCCATTCTCCAAAATTCCAAACAATGTTACTTCTTTTCAAGAGATTGTTTTTAGTATCAATTTTGAGTAAATTAGCGTCCTTAAATTTCGAAGTATTGAAGTTTCAAGCATTTCTGAAATTTACCGTTATATGAAATGCGGCCGTAATTTTAGTCCGATTTCAATAATTTTCAACGTTTTGCTTTTATGTGGCAAGCACAATAACCGTACCGAGTTTGGTACAAATTGGTACAACGGTTACAGAGTTACATATATGTGATCATAAGTGGGCGGTGCCACGCCAATTTTCCAAAATTTTATCACAAATGTATTTATTGGTAAATAATTGTTGCAAGCATCAATTTTGAATAAATTAACTTTAATATTTACTGATTTATCGAATATTTCGTATTTCCTAAATTACCGTTATATGGGATGTGGGCGTGGTTATTGTCCGAATTTTTAAATTTTCGGTCATTTGGTGTGTTGTACCAAGGCCAACAACTGTGCCAAGTTTGGAAGAAATTGGTGGAGCGGTTACGAAGATATACAGATGTAACCATAAGTGGGCGTGGCTCCGTCTGAAAATTATTGTAAATATCAATTATGAGTGAATAATCTTCAGTAGTTACTAAAATACCGCAGTTTTCGTATTTCTGAAAATTACCGTTATATGGGAAGTAGGCGTGGTTATTGTCCGATTTTGCCCATTTTCAATACCATCCTACGCCCGAAAGAAGTGCACGTACCAAGTTTCGTTAAGATATCTCAATTTTTACTCGAGTTATCGTGTGCACAGACGGACGGACGGACAGACAGTCACCGCTTAATCGATTTCTCTTTTCGTTCTGATCATATATGTAGACATTTGTCTATATCTATTTCGATTCGTTTGGCTGATACAAACAACGGTTATGTGAACAAAGTTATAATACCCTTGTGCACAAGTGCGCTCGGGTAAAGTCTTCTTATTTTTTATGAATTTGGTTGTAAAGCAAAATATACACAATCAAACGTATGCTTGCTTGGTCGCATGTCAGTTCAGTATACACCTATGCGACACGTTGTTCAAACATCATTTCATTGTAATCGTTGAAGTTAGCGAACATCACGGCATACGGAACGTCCGTAAACCAAGCTGACTCAAGTCGCCAAAAATTAATAAAAAATATCTAGGAATTAGGTGTATTTTAGGTGTTAATTAGGGCCTCCAAAATTAACCCACACATTTTTGCGAATTTCTCGGAAACCAATGGAGCTACTAAATTAGTTTTAGTGGCGTTGAAGAACACCTAAAACACACCTAATTCCAGCAAATGTTTGGAAAATTTAAAACCAAAATTAAAACACAAATTTTTGCGAATTTCTCGGACACCAATAAAACACCTAAATTAATTTTGGAGGCCCTAGTTAACACCTGAAATACACCTAATTCCTAGACAATTTTTATTGATTTTTGGGGACTTGGGTCAGCTAGGTTTACGGACGTTGTAAAAACAGTTAGGGTGCAGGCAGTGACAAAAGGAGAGCAAAACCAGATTGCGCAGGTGAGGGGAAATATGTATAGGCTGATCGCAGCATATTTTGTACCTACCTACATATGTATGTATCTACTTATATACATTGTACATCCCTATATATATACATACATATGTACATTAGAGTGGTCCAAAATAATAAAGTCGGAATTTTAATGCCGCCACCCCCTAGGATTGTTCTGAAACGAAAATAAATATACCCCTATTTTTTTATTTTGAAATCAAAAAATATTTAGGGAGTGCTCACAGCGCTCAAAGTTTTCCATGTATTTTATATGGGGAAAAAACAAATTTTCGTAAAAATGGCATACAACTCTTGAAAATCAATGTTTTTCAATCGTAAAACTGTGGTTTTCTTCAGGAGACTTCAAATATTGATATCCAATTGTTTATTTAACCATTTTTTATGATTAAAAATTTTTTATTGGCCCCCCCATTGCATTTTCAAGGACCCATAAAATATAGTCACCATGAAAAAATTGTTAAAGGAACAATTGGGTATTATTACCGGGAATCTCCTGAAGATAAGCAAAGTTTTCCGATCGAAAAATATTGATTTTCAAGAATTCTATACTATTTCTACGAAAAGTTGTTTTTTCCCCATATAAAATACATTGAAAACTTTGCGCGCTTTGAGCACACCCTAATTTTTTTTTTTTTCAAAATAAAAAAATAGGGGTATAATTTTTTTTAGCATAGAACAA